>NW_020174042.1:6757438-6904194 GCF_003031525.2 Neophocaena asiaeorientalis asiaeorientalis | reverse complement strand
ACCCAGTGAGAAAACAGAGCAGGTTGCCAGGGCACCAACTGGGAGAAGCAGAGTTTGCCAAGGGGATAAACAGCAGCACGTCACCCCGGGAACCGGGACAACACATGCGAGTCAGGAGTGAGATGCAGAACGTAAGTGCTGCTGGAGGGTATGCTGGGAGCCACACACTGGGCAGAGGAACTCGGACCAGAGGCCATCCCCTTGGGGAGAGCATCCTCCCAGAAGACAGGACACAGAGAAGTCCAGGAGAACAGGGCAAGACCCAGGACCCATGGCAAGGGCAGGCAAGGGTCTCACTTCCCACCCAAGTGTGGTGCTGCCAGTGGGTCAGAGAAACCAAATACACCGAGTATCGGGTGGCTAGAGCAGCCTCATTATAATTAAGAAATTAGCAAACCAGAGCAGGTGAAGACTCAGAAATAAGGAAGATGAGAAAGAGAGCAGTGGATATCTTTGTTCACTCCACTTGTCCCCAGGATACCTCTTTGGAGGGGGAAGGTCTGAGATCCACCTGGAAGAGCATTTCCCAGAGGGGGTTCTCTGGAGCTCGTATTTGGGATTAGCAGATGCAAACTATTACATATAGGATGGATAAACAATAAGGTCCTACTGCATGGTACAGCACGCTATATTCAGTATCCTGTGATAAACCATAATAGAAAAGAACATGAAAAAGAATATATATGTATAACTGAGTCACTTTGCTGGGCAGCGGAAATTAACACAATATAAATCAGCTCTACTTCAATAAAATTAAAAAAAAAAAAAAAGGCGACTTGGAGAAAGAGTTTCATGGCTAAGCACTTTTAGGGAAAACTGGGTCAGCAGAGTCACAACAGGCCTCTGTTGTGAAGGACCCAGCAGAGGGGGCACAGCATTCAGCGCTTCAGCAGGTTGGAGGTGCTGTTCACCACTTTTTTTGTTGTTGTTGTGAAGTCCAGTTTTCTAAAAGAAGTTTGCTTTGTGCCTCTCTCCCGGTTAACGGTCAGCTTCTTAAGAGCTGGGACTAGACTTAGAGAAGGAACTTATGGTTACTGGGGGGAAGGGTGGGGGGTGGGATATTTAGGGAGTTTGGGATTGACATGTACACACTGCTATAGTTAAAATGGATGACCAACAAGGACCTACTGTATAGTACAGGGAACTCTGCTCAATGTTATGTGGCAGCCTGGATGGGAGAGGAGTTTGGGGGAGAACGGATACATGTGTATGTATGGCTGAGTCCCTTTGCTGTGCACCTGAAGCTATCACAACATTGTTAATTGGCTACACTCCAATATAAAATAAAAAGGTTAAAACAGAAAAAGAGCTGGGACTGACTCTGAATGCACCGTTTCCTTTTCCTTTTCAACCAAGAGCTGCATTTTGAGGTGTTTCCTAAGGCACGATATCAGTCACAGGCCTGGGTGGAGCTGGGTGCAGAGCTCGATGGAGGTGTCCATGGGGGTCCAGACACTTTTGGGGCTCTGGCCTATTAGAAGGGTGGAGACCATCCGAGTCACGCCTGGGAGAGGAGGCCACCTGCCGCCTCGGACCTGGGGCTCCCCGGCCTCCTTCTGGCTGCTGGTCTGGGTTGCTCACAGGAGACAGGCAAACGCATGATGGCCTCGGTCCTAACAGAAGCCCAGTGCCACTGGAGACCAGCAGGGAATTTTGTGTTTTCCTTTTCTTTCAGACTGTCAGTTGGGTTGGGTATTTACCGTGGCAACTGAGAACAGGCTGAGTAGGTGTGGAGAGTGGGAGCTCCAAGGCTGAGCGCAGTGATACTTGCTGGATGATTTACGGGTGATGTGTGGAGCCCTTGCTGCCGCCTTGGACCATGAGCATCAGCCCTGAGAGGAGTGTGGTGGTGGAAAGGAGCCTGGATCCTGTGGAGCCCTTAAAGTGAGTCCTGAATGGCCTGCCCCAGCACTTGATTTTCAGGAGCCTAGAAAAAACATCTTGTTCTGGGTGCAGTTCCTTCGGTTTGCATTACTCATGCCTAATCATCTTGCCTGATTCAGATCCTGTCTGTGACTTAAGGAACTTACAACCCACAGGGATTAACAAGACTTTATACATTTCTCTATGACAGAGCTGCGCGTGCTACGTGATGGAGGTGTGCAGAGCAGGTGGGTGTCCTGCTCTAGCTGAGGGCTGAGGGGAGCTTTATCCACTCTGCTCAGTACCACTCCTGGTACCGAACTCAGAGCACAGCCATGGTGTTTGAGAGCTGTTTGTTTTTGTTTTTAAAGCCAAAAGGGAAAGGAAAGAAGAAAACAAGTACTGGAAAAGTGTCATTTAATACAATCTAAACAATGTTCCAATGCACCAGACAAAACAAACAGCAATACTCCAAGTGTTTTCTCCAAATAGTAAGTCCCACATCGGAACCAGGATTGCTCGTGGATCCAGTTTTATGGAGAGTCAAATGCCTTTACAAAGACAGGGCGTCACTCCAGGGTCAGCTCGCCCATTTAATGAATGGTGACCACATCAGGGGACTGGCGGCTGGGGCTTCCTGCCCCAGACAGCTGGAGCGGCAGGGGGCCCTCCGGATGTCCCATCGAGACTCAGAGGGGTGCGTCCCTTGTTTGATCACTCCAACCTCAGCAACCTACCCCCTGGCCAATCCCATTATTTGATCATCCTGACTGTCATGTAATCCCCTTCTAGCTATTGGACTAAAGGTAACTGGGCCATAAGGTACGATCTGTTCTTAACTCAGCAAGCCATTCTCAGGGGAAAAAAACAAAAAGGGAGCAGGAGGTTCATATAACTTCACAGGGAGAGAGAAGACAAATGAGGAGCTGAGCTGAAGTTCCTTATGCCTCAGCCAGAGAGAAAGATTCGTGCAAGGTGCTAGGGTTCAAGATGAGGGAACGCGCTCAAGGGAACGAGAAAGGACCAGTTCTGCAATCTGATGGGTATGGGTTGTAATTGCACAAATACTGTATTGAGTTGCATAGACTAAATGTAACTTATAGGAACTGTGGGATGACCCCCGTCCTCCCATATGTCCTCTGCCCAGTTCTGGAGCATTCGAGGTGCTGAACAAAGATGTTTGACTATTTTCACGTCTTCCCTCTCAGTTTAGGTAGAAATACTATTTGCCTGCGTGTTTTCACGAGCAGGTTTGGGACCCTCTGTCACACTTTGTCATGGGAAGAATCAGTTCTACCTTATTCCAGGAAGTCGGGTCTATATTAGTGAAGAGTTTGGACTTGAGTGACTTGACAGAAATTCAAACACGCTTGGCATTACACGGCTTTTAGTGCAGCCATAGACCGATGCTCTTTGGAGACACTGCTCACGAGCCTGTCTGGCTCTGGACACTGAATACAGCTGGGGCAGTGGCTTCCTGAGGGTTTGCCTTCTCTGGGGCAGCAGAAGTCGCAGGCCCAGGTCTCAATGAGGCAGCCAATTGCTGTCTGGCCATCAGCCTAGCTGGGAGGAGTCCTTTCACAGCGCTCTTGGCCAAGCCCTTTCCCATGATGTCTATGGACCTGTCACCTTGGCTCTGAATCAGGAGGGGACTCACCTCCCGGAGGAAGTCTGGGGAGAGGAGAAAACAGGTAGAGGACCGAGGGGGTCACTTCAGGCCAGGCAAGGAGAGGCTGGCAGGGAAATTCACTGCTGGAGTTACCTGAAGAGAAAGCCACGCAGATAAAACTGAAAGATGATAAGTTAAAGAGAAACCAGAGCTCCCGGGAAGGCTGAGTATTCCCTCAATGGAAGCAGAACTCCCTGGAAGCCTGCCACGTGGGCTGACCTCACCCCTGCGCCCCGACCAGAGCAAACATGAAGCTTATCGCTGGAGGCCGGGAGGGCTGTAAACAGCCCAGCCCAGAGCCCGAACACATGGATGACGTTTCTTCTCCCGGGAAGGGAGACTTCTGAGGAGCAGGTGTCCCTTATCAGGTCTTAGGTCAAACATAAAAGAAAACGAAAAATAATTCACGTGTATGAGGTATGAAAGTGATGCTTCCCGAAGCAGGGGTTTCAAACCCCAAGGCCTTTTCGTGACATGTCGCTTCCTAAGCAGATGTGGAACCTGCATTCAGGGAGACTCAGAGTGATGGTGCGCAGGGGCTTCAGAAGCTTTGTCTGCTGGGAACTTCTGGAACGGCCCCTGAAGAGGTGCAGGTGAGAAACCCTTCTCCCGCTTCCTCATCTGCAGTGCGGGGCACTGAGGGTCTCTGCGACCCCACCCCCGCCCCACTGATGGCCTTGGACTCCACAGAGCTGAGTGAGGCTGCCGGAACACCTCCCCGGAAGGTCTACACTGTCTTGTCACCTGATCAAGAGCCTGTGCTTATCTGCAGTTTCGTAGAAACACCTGGGCCAGGCTACTTGCTTTCAAGATCCACAACTTCGGGCTTCCCTGGTGGCGCAGTGGTTGAGAATCTGCCTGCTAATGCAGGGGACATGGGTTCGAGCCCTGGTCTGGGAAGATCCCACACGCCACGGAGCAACTAGGCCCGTAAGCCACAACTACTGAGCCTGTGCGTGTGGAGCCTGTGCTCCGCAACAAGAAAGGCCGCAATAGTGAGAGGCCCGCGCACTGCGATGAAGAGTGGCCCCCGCTTGCCACAACTAGAGAAAGCCCTTGCACAGAAACGAAGACCCAACACAGCCAAAAATAAATAAATAAACAAATGTGGGGTTTAAAAAAAAAAAAGGAAAAAAAGAATATTAAAAAAAAAAAAAAAGATCCACAACTTCCGGGCAGGTAATGAGGCCCAAAGGAAACACGGCTATAGGCCTGGAGCAGCGGACAATCTAACGGGAATAAACACACTCGTGATGCCCTAGGTGGGCACACCAGAGGTTACGTGCAACACTCCAGGACACTTGTTTAGGCCTTACGGTCTAGGGGCTGACTTCTGGGGGTTCTAGAGCAACTTGAAAAGGGAGGGCAGCTGGACTCAAGTGTGGCTAGGTGGCTTCATGGTGACAGTGGCTGTAGAAGTCCAATATACACAATTTGGAACTAACTTTCCACTTAACAGGCAAGTGAATGGCACAAAAGTAGAACCCATTTTTCTAGCTACTCTGTGACCTGTTAGGCAACCATGAGAGATACACCACTATTTATGACATTTAGAACCACAAAGAAGTAACACTAGAAGAATCGTCTATTATAGAGTCTGAATTTTAATCCCCTTCATAGTGATCTACCAATATATTAACTTCTAAAATATTGTTTATATCACATTTGTATATAGGATCCTTCCTGAAAATTGACATCACTACTGAGTACCAAGAGACCAACATGGTGCATTCAGTACAATTTTGGAATTAATACATGTTGACTCAATCACCTTACAGGTCACCCTAAATTTATATGCTGACTACTTAACTGTTTAAATTGTTTCCACTGACCTTCTGGACATGGAAAAACAGTTGTTCCAGTATTTTAAAATTATCACACAAGATGTCTCATCATTAGCTTTAGGAACTTCCTGGCCCTAGGCAGTCCATGTGCATTTACTTTTCTCCAAAATTTACTGGGCTCCAGCCTTGTGCTAAGTCCCAACTGGCCCCCCTGGGAGCTGCCCACCTGCCTTAGAAGCTGTCAAAGGGGCAGTCAGTGCATTTGATCTTGTACATTCATTTAAAAAGCAAAGGTATATTACGGTTCTCATAGGGCTATTGACACTTCTCGAAATTCCCCCAGTCTCCTTGGGGCTAAGGTCTCCTTAGGGCCAAGTGCTTTTCCCAAGCAGTTGCCTTAGGCTATGACTTTAGGTAACTGGGTAAATCCCAAAGATTTTTTAAACACGAATTGCTCATAGTCATTAAGCAATTTGTAACTGGCCCTTGAAAGGCCAATGCAATTTGCAAACTCCATGAGGTCAGATTTCTGAAGAAGGGAAAATGAGGTTAGGTTCATGCTCTCATATGTACACAACAGGAACCCTAAATGAACTAAGATTTGGGGGAAAAAAAAAACCCTCAAAAACTTAACAGACGATGGATAGAAAAGGGCTAAAAACGGCTGGTCAGAGTCGACGGTGTAATAGACATGTAGGAAACAAAATTAATTCTCTTAAGCTTTCATTTTTTTCATGTATGAGGTCAATGGTCTTCCCTTAGGGAAGACTGGGAAAACACTGGTAAAGTGGAACCGAAGCTTGAGTTTAGAAAAGACATGGTAAAAGATTGTCTGGCTTGACAAATAAAAGAAATTCCAATCTACAGGTCTGGGAAAGTTAAACCTCAGTGTGGCAGAAGCAATCTCTATTGCTGGTAATCTCGGACAAATGTTAAGGAGTGATGCTGAACTGATGTTCAAAAGAGGACCCACTGGATCCCTACCTAAGATCAATTAGCTTGTTATTAGTACCCAGCAAAAACTGAGGATCAGTTATCGTTCAGATGAATTAAAAACAGCAAGTGATCAATAGCATAACCAGCAAGAACTTTCCCACTGTCCCAACTGGGTTATAAGACAAGCAGAAATGGGAAATGCTACAGACAAGAAAATGTTTTGATTTCAGCAGGGCCTGTGACATAATTTTTCATGATATTTTTGTAGCTGAAATGGTGAATCACCATGTGGCGGATTTTGGCAGGCCATAAGACTCTCGAGTTTAGCACTGTTCTAGACATTTTTCAGAGTATCAGATGAAAGCATACTTACCACATTTTAAAATAACTAGTCTAAAAGTAATGGCTGTATTTACTGACAGAACCTAGAGTCTAAATTATCCCAACAGGCTGAATAATAAAATTCATAAGGGAAATAGATATCCCTAAAGTTAAGTTCAAGGAAATGAACCTCACGGGACAGCAGTTCTTATAGAAAACAGACGATGGTTCTACCTGACCACACATGACACAAGCACAGTGTAACCTCACTGTCCATACCGTGCACTTGGTCCCAGTGTGCTGAAGGGGTGCACTGCTCCTGCTCTCAGCGCAAGCCTGGGCATCATGCTGGGCACTTGCACTTGGTAGGAAAGACGCTGGCAGTGTAGGTGGCAGTCGGGGGAGGACAAGGACAATAGGGAGGTTTTGCTTCTGGTCATAAGAACTGTCACTATCTGAAAAGTTGTCAAGAGGAATCAGGCCATCAGCCAGGAATGAGTGGGAGGTTGGACGATGGTCCCTTAAATTCCTTCCAACCTTAAGATGCTCTGTTTCTAGGGGCTGCAGAAATCAAGACTCTGGCTTGCTCTACTCCTCACTTAACTGAAAGAAAACATATTATTGAGTATACCTGAAATCCTATGACACTATTTTTTCTTCACGCATTTTCTGAATCTCTGTTATATTAATGATCTTCCCAGACTGAAACTCAAAATCAAATCCATATTTCCATCAACTTCTCTAGACTCTATTTGGAAATACATTTTATACATCTGCACCTTGAGATTAACTCTCCAAAATGACAGACAGTATTAACAACCTGAGTGGAAATGCATTGTGGGGAGGGAAGAGAGCTCAGCCAGGAGGCAGCTGACCCCACTCTCCCATCTAGCAACAGTGGGAACGCTGATACTTTAGTACCTTTCCTGAGCCTTAGCATGGTCATTTGGGAAATTAAAAAACACACACACACAACTGAGATTAAAGATGCTTAGCTTATAGGACTGTTGTAAGACTAAAAAGAAGTAAAAAGACGTGATTGTGTTTTATACACTCCATACTATCACACAAATACAATGTTAATAATTGGAAATATTTAAGTGATATCACAGCTGGGAATAAAACCTCTGTGTCCATGTCCAAAGATTCCCTAATAAGTTCAGGTCAGTCTCTAATAGGGGATGACAAGGGAAGGAAAGAATTCTTTTAAGCAGGATTTAGAAACAGCCCATTCAAGTCTTCAAAACGAAAACTTAAAATAAATATCTAGACAGACAGATCTGCATGACATCATGTATCTCGAACTTTGGAAAGAGAGGGCCTGGTTTCGAATCCTGGCCTTGCCACTTACAAGCTGCATGATGAGAGCATTAAGGAGAAAAGAGAATTTTTACTTTTATGAAAAAAAAAACCACATTTCTGTTACTCTTTGGATTTCTTGCAGTTAGCAAAAACAGGTACTAATGTAGGTAAATAAATATCTAGACAGACAGATCTGCATGACATCATGTATCTCGAACTTTGGAAAGAGAGGGCCTGGTTTCGAATCCTGGCCTTGCCACTTACAAGCTGCATGACGAGAGCATTAAGGAGAAAAGAGAATTTTTACTTTTATGAAAAAAAAAACCACATTTCTGTTACTCTTTGGATTTCTTGCAGTTAGCAAAAACAGGTACTAATGTAGGTTTTTTCATAAAAGCAAAGTGGTATAAAATGAACTTTTGGAAAGCGGGGGATACTCTTCACTTTATGCTATTTCAGCTTAGGAGAGGTTTCATAGGAATGCTCTACTTTTGGGTAGTGGGAAAAACCTGTGCTACTATTGTATATTGTTGCTTAAAACCATCTGCATCTCTTAGACACATGTCAAGGCTCTTACACTGTCTTACTAGAGAAATAAGAGAAGGAAAAATTTATGCAATTTCTTTTTCACCCTGTTCTGGAGACGCTGTCTTGAGCGCGGGCTGCTGAGTGGATCTCCCATGAAGGCCGATGGCTTCAGAACACCTTGGCATGTGGGGAAGGTGCTGATCACTTGGACTTATGAAATACTGACATAGTCAGGGTGAAGAGACAGAAAGCATGAGAACAAAAGTGGCCAATTTTCACACCTTGGGTCCTTGACTAAAATCATTCTGACATCTTTCTGGCCCCATGGCCTCAGGAGTGACTGGATGGTCAAATTCTGTGGGGCAACCTCACCCTGGGACAATTATAGGTCCATCTCTTGGACAGCCATGGAGGAAAGACTCTAACTGAGGCTGTTTGAGGCTTTTTCTAACTCGAGTTTACCTATGTTCAAAGAAGCCTCAAATTTCTCAAGCTAACAATTGTGACTTTGATCATTCAAGACCAACATTTATCATGCACAAGAAAAATAAGATTAACATTTTCTAACGCACAGACACGCTCTGTGTAGGTAAACAAAGCATTAAAAAATTAAATATAGAAAGGGAGTAGAGAAAGATCGGGCCTTGTTTTTTCTTCCATTATTAATAACATAAATGTGAAATATTATCATCTACCTGCCATGAAGACAGGGAACACTGAGGAAAGCTTCATGCCTGGGAGCTAGCTGTAACTCTGTCCCTATAAACCCGATAGCGATGAACTCGGCAACCTGTAGCTACCAGAACATACCGTGTGCTTTTGAATCTATGTCTTTGGTTCTGTCTACAAATCCCTGACCCTTACATGGTGAGGGAGAAGAGGAGTTCCAACCCTGCTAGGACACCTCATATCCCTCTTCCTCTCAGCAAATGTTTGCTGAATGGGTGGATGAATTAATTTGTTTAGCCTTGGGCCTTGGCATTCCAAGCTTCTCTTGTTAATTTTTGATTCACTAACCCAATTAAAGAAAATGTTAGATGTTTTTCATTGTTAGGTCCACGGGATATGATAAAGACATATGTAAACAAACTGAAGAAAATGACTTTTAGGACGTTGAATTAACTTTAAAAATTCTGGGTGTCATGTCACTATATAACTGGTTCAGAAGAGTTAATATTTGTGGTTCAGGGCAAAGCAAACGGAACTGAACTTTGCACTAGTTCCAGAATTCAAACCTCTCTTAAGCAAACATACTTAGAATAAAATTTCACATAAGAAAAGCTTTAAAAGCTTGCAATTTAACTATATTAAGGTCAATTCAATTTACATTAATCTATTTAAGTCCCAGTGTCAATTAATTTGCCCAGAAATGTATCTAATAGTTTTTTCCTATAGTAATTGAATTACAAATATGTAATCTTATATATTTATATAAGATTTCTATATTTACATAGTTATAAATAAATATGTAATCTTCCTAATTAGGACATAAATATAAATTTTAAGCAATAAACATTTATAAATTAAAACATGACTTATTTAAGACAGAGCTGTCCAACAGAAATATAATAAAAGCCACAAATGCAAACCCCACATGCAATTTAAAATGTTTGAGTAGCTACATTAAGAAAAGTAAAAAGAAACAGGTATAATTAGCTTTAATAATATATTTTATTTATCTCAACATATCAAAACGTTATAATTTCAACATGTGATCAAGAATTAAAAATTATTATTATGACTTATTTTACCCTGTCTTGGGTGCTTGAGCTCCAGTGTGTGCTTGACACCCTCAGCGCACCTCAGTTGGGACTGCCACACTCCAAGGGCTCTATGGCTACAAGTGGCTGGTGGCTACTGTGTCACACAGCACCGCTTCAGGCTAATTTTATAGCCAGAATATAAAACTGGGACATAGCGTGATTGTTTTATTTACAGAAGGGAGGTGGAAAGGATACTTGTGAAAGCCCTAGGAGGTGAACCATTGCTAATTGAACACATTAACCATTGGAAGATAAAGATATTACCGCTGACCTTATTAGAAGAATAATAGAGACCAACATTCTCTTGACAACCCAGACCAGGTATTCGGGATATTCTTCTTAAAATTATGTGAATACGTTTTCAATTCTTCATTTACGTGCCCTAAGATAGTCTTCTTTGTAAGCATACACTGCTGTTTAGAGTACAGGAGTCAACTGGACAACCTGCGTGCTTTAACCAACTTTTATGCATTTGAAGGCATTTACTAAGACTCTGTACAGCCTTCTCTAGCAAATTCCTGCTATCATGAACCACTGTTTGGTGTAGACGATCTTATGGCTCCAAAAAGGCAAACGTCAAGATTTCTAAGCAGCACACTACATGAGGCTACAAAAATACATCCACCCCAGTGAGAAACACAGAGATTATGATTCAGCTAACTTTAAAAGTTTGACCCTATTCAGTAAATTGATTTTGGATATGATCTTATTTATTTCAGTTACCCCCTTCTCCTACCCAAGGACTAAAGTAGAGAAGAATGGTGATGGATATGGAAAAGTGGATGACTGCAAGTTTCCAAGGAGGCCAAAGAGTATCTATGGTGTAAGGGGTGGGCTGGCCAGTGGGGGAGGTGCTGTGAGAAGGCCTGCTTGGAAATGGAGATATTGGGAGAGCCTCTGGTGACACCATGAAGCAGAGGAAAAGGATACTGGAAACGAGGGGGTCAAAGGAAGTAGGAGACAGGGTAATGGTTATATCATCATCCACAGGGAGGTTAATGCTGCTGACAGGATGGCAGGGGAGGGGTGAAAGGGAAGCCTGCAAGCCCGGATTTTCATGTTCACTGACATCTGCCCTCTCTATGCACCATATTTCTCAAACACAGGTCTGATTCATTTCTCCCTCACTTGTGAGAGATCACAGTATTGACATCCATTATTTCCCCTTGCTTGGGAAAGTCATAAGAATTAACAAGCCTATCACGCAGGACTCACTAAATCTGCCGTAGGCATTTATGTACAGTGTGCTTAGCGTTCCTGCCAGATGGCAAGTTTAAATATGCTGAGAAAAACTGGGGTCTCTGCCTGAATTCCAGGTGATTGTTACTTGCATGCATACATTCACTCATTCACTCACTCAGTGAACACTTCTTGAGCACCGTCTGTGTGTCAGGCACAGTTTGGTGGGAGTTTTTCCTCCTAAAATATCACAAAAGGGGGGAATCTGTAACAATGAAATGTTATTCTTCCCTTGCCTGGCTGAGAATTACATCTCTAGGACTCTTTCTCCCCATTTAGGGAGAAGCAACTGAAGTAGAATGTCAGTCTCAACAAACTTGCCAGCCACTCCTGACCACATTTTAAGGACTCATACTTCCGTTACACTGAAGAGCAATGAAGACTGTCCCTGAATGTCAACCGTTACTGGGCCCCAGAAGGCTACAGTCCCAGAGACTCTAATGACTGTTGTTTCTCTACTGTTTTCTTCATGACACGTCCAGCCTTTTAACTCATTTCACCGTTTTAAGGGTTGAATGTTTGTGTCCCCCCCAATTCATATGTTGAAGCCCTAACTTCCAGTATGTTGATATTTGGAGGTGGAATTTGGAACCTTTGGGAGAGAAGTAGGTTTAGATGAGGTCATGAGGGTGGGGCTCTCAGGATGGGATTAGTGCCCTTGTAGGAAGAGACACAGTGAGAAGGCAGCCATCTTCAAGCCAGGAAGAAAGTTCTCACCAGAATCCAACCATGCTGTACCCTATTCTTGAACCTCCAGCCTCCAGAACTATGTTATTTTGTTATGGCTGCCTGAGCTGACTCATATATATCTCCAACTTCACTTTGCTTTAAATTATTTGGTACAATCAGAAAAGCTGCCAAGATTGTAGCAATTCTTTCAGTTTTACTTTATGTACACTTCATTCAGATCTCGCTAGATACTCTAGCTCATTAAGAAGGGAATCAGAGGAGAAGGACGTACCTGGTAAGGGGCCACATTCCAGCAGAACACAAAATCTATCTTCGTTGAAAACATAAAGTTGATTGTTTTAAGTGTATAGCTTTGAAGGCCTTCTAAATTAGTTTTCTTTTGAAAAGTTTAGTCATTTTTTGGTAGAATACTGAACTCTATATGTGAGGCCCTGTTCAAAATTTCAGTTACATTTTCTTATTACATTAAGCCCAGAGTTTCAAATGAAAGAAAATGAGACAGAAGAAATGTTGAAAAATACATATGACCTCCGGGCACATGATCTACTCCAGGTGAAGGGCATAAGATGAATTGCTGGTTTGTTCCCTGGCCACGACCCTCTACCCCTGTGGGAAGTTTCTCCAAGTTTCCAAACTGGTTCAGTCAGGCAGGTTTTAAGGCTGGCTCTGTTTTGTAGGCTGGTCATGTGAGCACATTGCTTTCGACCCACAACAGCTTACCGTCCACATGGCCAAGAGGGAATTGGGAGAAGAATCAACTTCTAATTTCCACCCTGACCTAGCCATAAATAACATGTGGATCTCAAAACGGAAATGGGCTTAAACACCTCTGAAAGCACAGGACCTGGAATCAGCTTATTTATTATTGATAAGGATAACTACACAATTTAAAATCCATTTTGATTGTAGAATATTGTTTAAGTAAAATTAGCTAAGGGCTTCCCTGGTGGCACAGTGGTTGAGAGTCCGCTTGCCGATGCAGGGGACACGGGTTCATGCCCCGGTCCAGGAAGATCCCACATGCCGCGGAGCGGCTGCGCCCGTGAGCCATGGCCGCTGACCCTGCGTGTCCGGAGCCTGGGCTCCGCTACGGGAGAGGCCACCAACAGTGAGAGGTCCGCGTACCCCCCTCCCCAAAAAAAAATTAGCTAAGTTTTTTAAAAAGTCACAGCTTGTTTCCATCATCACGATTTATGCTCTGGCAAAGCTGATTCTATCAGCCTACAGACAGAAGAGCTTTAATGACAGATTAAGGTAACTCCCACCACTCACTGCCATTCCCCACTCCTCCCCTCAGAAGGAAAAATGAAAACAAAGACACAAAAACTATGCAATTTAAGGATTACAGTTGGTGTGCAAGGAAGCTATGTTTTTGGAGGCTGGTCTGAACAGCTGAGTGAAACAGCCTGCATCGTGGTTTTAGATGATGAGTCTAAAAGTGGTCAAGGAGACTGAGCGGGTAGAGAGACCACTCAGAGAGGTCACCTCTGACTGGGGCACGCAGTCCCTCTCTGCTGACTTTGCTTTTTAAAAAAAAAAAAATTTATTGGAGTATAGTTGTTTTACAATGTTGTGTTAGTTTCTACTGTACAGCAAAGTGAGTCAGCTATATGTATACATATACCCCCTCTGTTCTGGATTTCCTTCCCATTTAGGTCACCACAGAGCACTGAGTAGAGTTCCCTGTGCTGTACAGCAGGTTCTCATTAGTTATCTATTTTATACATAGTATCAATAGTGTTTATATGTCAATCCCAATCTCCCAATTCATCCCACCCCTCCCTTTCCCTCTTGGTATCCATACATTTGTTCTCTACATCTATGTCTCTATTTCTTCTTTGTCTATACCAATTTTTTCAGATTCCATATGTATGCATTAATATACAATATTTGTTTTTCTCTTTCTGACTTACTTCACTCTGTATGACAGTCTCTAGGTCCATCCACGTCTCTACAAATGACCCAATTTCCATTCCTTTTTATGGCTGAGTAATATTCCATTGTATATATGTACCACATCTTCTTTATCAGTTCCTCTGTTGATGGACATTTAGGTTGTTTCCATGTCCTGGCTATTGTAAATAGCACTGCAATGAACATTGGGGTACATGTATCTTTTTGAATTATGGTTTTCTCAGGGTACATGCCCAGTAGTGGGATTGCTGGGTCATATGGTAGTTCTACCTCTCCGCTGACTTTGTAGTAGGGGGATTGAGGATAGCATCCCACAGAGGTCTGTGTCATCTCCATTTTACAGTAGAGTCAACACCAAGTTGTACAAAGGCCACACACTGAAATAATGATGATGTGTTCATATTACCTGTCCTCACGCACTGTTGGAACCATACTCTGAGTACTGCTTCTCCCTAAAACTTCCAAAATCCTCTTCAGAAGTTTAACTTTGCAGTCCTACCTGGGAGAGCCATACATGTGCTACCTTTATGGGGCAATCAGATCACTACTGGGACACGACGGAGGGCTGAGATGAAGGGAGTCTTAGAGCAGGTAGTAAAGTCATGCAAAGCAAGAGCAGGTATCAACCTGTGTAGTTACTCTTATGTTAGCCTTGTATACAGTAAGTGCCAATAATATCCAACAAACTAAACTTCGGAGCGAAAAATTCCTCCCAAGATAAAGGGATGGAGGATAGAATTCATTCCTGTGTAATCTGCTATGGAGATTGTACCTTTCAAACCCCAAACCAGGATATGTAGTATAAAAAAGTAAAGTATACTTATGCGGACAAAATATTTGAGATTGCTTCTGCACTGGAACACCCCACCCCCCATGTTAGTTTCCTACTGCCATCTCTGCAAAGTCCCCTTTACCAGGTTCCAGGGATTAGGAGGAGGACATCATTACGGGCCATTATCCAAGCCTACCACACCTGTAAAATGAGCTAAACATAACCACAGACCTTCTTACTTATTTATTTTTTAAATTAGGAACTAAAAGGAATTGTCGGGAAGAAGGAGCAGACTGGGCAGTTCTATCTATAACCTGGAGGTTCTCTTACCCACAGTTAAAGCTGCTCCCCGCCTGCCCCTTCAATCACTATTTACATGCAGTAACTACTGTCTTTGAATAGATGAGGCCTTATAATTGGCTAATTTTCTATTTGTTTGTCATAATGTCCAGTTTAAGTGAAAAAAAATCTGCATATGCCAGTGAGTCCACACCAGGCCACTCCTAGGCCTCTGGATACATAGCACACACTCGTGTTGTACAGTATTGCGGTGCTTCAGAAGACCATGGACCACAGTGGCAGCTTTCTAGTAGTAGGTGTTCGATAAATTTGTATTGGAAAGATAGATGGGTGGATGGATGTATGGGTGGATGAGTGGGTGGATGGGTGAGTGGGTGGATGGGTGGTGGGTGGATGGATAGATGGGTGGCTGCTGACTGGCTGGCTGAGTGGCTGGCTGGCTGGGTGGGTAGCTGGCTGGCTGAATGGGTACGTAGGTGGATGGATGGATGGGTAGGTGGGTAGATGGATGGATGGGTGGGTAGATGGGTGGATGGCTGGCTGGCTGGCTGGCTGGCTGGCTGAATGGGTGGGTAGGTAGATGTATGGATGGGTGGATGGATAGGACAGAAGACATCCAGGAGCCTTTGGGATAAAAATAAGGTCATCAGTCTGTTTCTGCAGCATCAGTTATCCGATTTCCCTAAACTGAAAAAGAGGAATCCCTTTGCAAACAAATAGAAGAGAATGTGTAAACCTGTGGCCTTGACCCTGGAATAGAAGAATTCAATCCTTCCTGCCCTTGTCTCTCCTGAACTTCCGCACCTCTCAAATAATGCGAAGTTCTTGAAATTCACCAACAGCTGGGCCTCTAACTGTTATTCTTCCCAGACTGCAGATGCTCTAAGCTTGAATTCAAGCTGGCAGGTAGTTGTCTACATTTCCAAAAGTAGAGCACCTAGGATGTGAAGGTGCCGGAAGCTTCACGAATTAGAGCAATGATGATTTACGACTTCACCAGCACCCTTCCAGCACAGAGACTTTCCTAGGAGGTCCCAAACCTAAAGGCAAGTTATCTTGGTTTTAGCTACATGGCCTTAGCCATTGTTACAAGTTGGGATGGCTGCACGATGTTAAGTGTGGATAGTGGAAATGTTCTCGACCTCTTCCTTCACCGAAGCAAGGCACATTCAGTTTAAAAGGAAAGTCTACAATTATAAGTTATTTGGTGCTTCAAGCAAATATCATTTGTCAAGGAAGGCCAAGAAAATGAATTCTCTGATTCTTTCAGTTGAGGGTCCTTAAAAGACTTCCCTACATGATGCACTATAGAAATGCACCTGAAGGTGTGTGTGTGTGTGTGTGTGTGTGTGTGTGTGTGTTGGGTGCAGATGCAGTGTCCTTCTGCATTAGATGACTTACACCTTGGTTGATGATCTACAATAATTTAACTTTGACTGTAATCTGATGTATGTCCTTTGCTGTCATATCTCAGAGCACTTATTAAGGGTCTGTTGAGGGTACTGTCCTAAATGTCTTCCTGGTAAGCTGGTGTGCATGGCATCAGTGGGTTCAAAGGTACAAAGGCAGTGAAGATGAAGCCCAGATACAGTGAGGATGGAGCTATAAGAAAGCAGAGTTGGAAATTCCAGATGGTCTCAAATCCCAAGATAAGATGAAAATTCCCAAACCAGTGCTGTCAGACGTTAAAAGATAAACAAGATCCAAAAGATGAACGAAAGGAAGATAAGACACGTGTTTAGGAATCTGTGACCATGTCCACAGAAAGCTGCTAGACAGCAAGAACACGACCACCTGCCTCAGCAAAATGACAAGTTTTGTTTGTTTGTTTTCTTTGTTTAGATAATAACCAATGTTAGCAAAAGTACAAGCAAACAGAACACTTTCAGAGAGTAGCAGTGAAAATGGCACAGCCCTTTTGGGAAACGAATTTAGCACTAGGTAACAAGAACTTTTACAGTTTAACTTTTGGCTCAGTGAGTTGACTTCTAGGAATCTATCCTAAGGAAATAATCAGAAAAACAAGGACTTATTTACAAGGATATTTGAACTTATCCTGGAAAAAAAAGAATGGAATTAACCAGAGTGAAATGGCTGAGCCAATTACAACAAACCCACAAAGTGCAATTTGATGCTGGCTTTGAAATTCAAAGAATATCATACAAAATTATCATAATATAATGTTAGGTAAAAAAGCAAGATATGCAACTATACATACGATCTTATTTTCATATTAAACATGACATATAAGTGCAAGACTGGAGGCTAATACAGCAAAAGGTTAACATTTAATGGGATCTTTGGAGGAATAGGATTATGGGGTATTTCCATTTTCTCCTTCAAAGTTTCCCAGGTTTTTTCAAACTTTCTACACGAGCATGTAGTACATTTAAAATCAGAAGACTTCCATCAAAAGATAGCAGAGGGCTGTAGGAATGAGGCAAAGGCAATGGAGATTTTCTGTGGTCTGTGGGTAGCGTCTCACCCACTCCCTGTGAGCCCCTCTGAGCTCATGTTACAATTCTCGCCCTAATTCCAGCATCCCACCCCAAAGCGTAGATGAAGGAGGAGAGAAGAGGAGGTGGGGAGAGGAAGAGGGAAGGAGAAAGAGAGAAGACGAGACGGAAACTCTGTAGAGCAGAAATTTTTTAATCCTGGCACACAATGGAATCACCTGAGAGCCTTTAAAAAATCCCCATGCCTGGGTTCCACCCCAGACTCCCAGCATCACAATCTCTGGGATCAGGGCCCAGGCGCAGGTATTTAAAAATGCACCTTGGGGCCGGGGGTGGGGGGTGGTGCTTCCCTGGTGGCGCAGTGGTTAAGAATCTGCCTGCCAATGCAGGGGACATGGGTTATAAATAAATAAATAAATAAATAAATAAATAATTTAATCTAATAAAAATAAATAAAAATGCACCTTGGAATTCTCAGGTCCAGCAAGGTCCGAGAACCCAGATGTAGAGAGGAGTGGTTCTCAAATGTTAGTATACATTCAAATCACCCAGAAGTCTGGTTAAAACGCAGATTGCTGGGCTCTACTCCCAGAGTTCCCAACTGACAAGTCTGTGGTGGGGCCTGAGAATCTGCATTTCTGATGATTTCCCAGGCAATGATACTGTGGGGCTGAGGACCACACTTCAAGAGCTACTGATGTAGAGCAAGAGCTTCTTGGATTTGCCCCAGGGACCGTGAGTCCCATAGCAGATTCTCTGATAAATTTTAGTGACAAACCAGATTATTATTTCTTCCTCTAAACACTGACCGGCAGGGTTTTTTTTCCAAAGAAGGCAAAGGTCCAGAAAATCAAGACAAAGAAAGAAAATGCCCATTCACTGAGCAGCTGCAGGGAACTTGGCACTGGGCTGGACACTTCACATCCTCTAGAGCTCATTCCATCCTCCTGTGAGGAGGCACGGCCATCTCTATCATAGGAAAACGAAAAGTGAGATCCAGGGAAACAGAGTCATTTGCCACGGATGGGTAGCTAGTGAAGGGTGAGGCCGAGATGCAACCAAGGCTTGTCAGATGCCCAAGTTCTGGCTTTTCTCCCTCGGAGAACATACACACGTTTTACTAGATAAAACCTTTCCTCTAAGCAAGTATCATGCTGCCTGAAAAGTCATGACCTATATAACATGGGGAAAATGCAGGAGTAAATGTATGAGTTCATTATGCTGTTTTTAAATTCTTACAGTTATTAATACAGGAAAGCAGCAATGCATTCAGTATAAGAAAACATCTGCTCAGCCTGCCTTTAGCACAAATTCAAACGTATTTTCCATGTGTATGTCTGTGAAGAATGAGCCCATCAAAATCCACTGAAGTTTGGAATACACTGGACACTGATATTAAAGAGGATTACACTAAAGCAGACATCCCGAGTAGTCGGTAAAAGCAAACCGTCAAGTCATGGGAAGCATCTGTAAAAGACGTGTGATTTGTCTACTTTGGTTTCAGGAGGTAACTATATTCACAGCCTCCCCCTGCAAGGCATGACCAGGTCTACCCACACCTTCTGTTCTGCTCTAGATTCCACTTGTCAGGGGAGCTCCTTATTACCTGTGTGAGGATTGCTTTGTTCCAACTGTTTGGAATGATTCGGTTGAAGAAATTTATTATTTTCCCACCTCTCTTGGCCATTCTCTTCTAAAGAGAAAACTTTGTGTTTGCTGTTAGGCAAAAAGAGGGGTGGGGGGGGAAGTGAGGTGTTAACATCCATTTATGGGCTATACAGAAGTTATCCTAGGTATTTTCTAAGAACAAGGCAGAACATTCTAGAAAAAACACAGAATGGCCCACTCAGTCGTATACTATCTGAGGAAATCTATTTAACTATCAATGTTCAAATAATATGGATGCCACTCCTTAAACTGCTTCTTTGAAACCCCCATGAAGACTGACATCCCAGGTACTTCTAGATCTGGGCTTTCATTTTACAAAATAAGGATCTCAGGACCCAGACACTCCTTAAGATTCACAGGTTCTATCATGCTCCAGAAAGCACCCAATGCTGACTCAAAACAACCATCCCTTCTGGTGCTAAGACTTGGTCCATTTTTCTCTTCTTTCCGTGGTTATAGTTAATCTTTTTGCCCAGCTCCAAACATATGAACGAGCAGTTCCAGCAAGCTGAAGACGGCATCAGGGGAAATGCTATCAATCTACGAGTCTTGCCTTCTGCCTTAAAGCTTTGATTACTGCCAGCAACTCTCTCCTTAAATCTGCATTCCACATCAGCCCTAATTAATTAAATTATTAAATCATAATTAATTGAATAAAAGTATAATGGCCAGCTCTGGCTCCTCTTGGAGGAATGCCTAAGAGATCCAGCATAACCTCAAACCTCCTGTGGTATATAAAGTGGCTTGGAAGCAACAATCTGAAAATCTGGTTCTAATTCAAACACTACTTGGGTTTGAAAATGACCTTAAGACCTTGGTGAGGCATGGCCAGTTGTCTATCCTAATATTTGATCTTTCCTTTGTCTTGAGTCCTAGAATTATCAATTTTCAGCTGATAATCAGGCCACCTTGCTATAAAGACTACATTTCCTAGCCTTTCTTGTGGCCATGTAACAACCTAGCTGTGGCCATGTAACTACATTCTGGTGAACAGGATGTGAGCAGAAGTATTGGGTGCAATAGTCAAGGAATGTCCTTCATGAGAAAGGGCATGCCCTTCTTTCTTCTTGCTGGATGGAATGAAGATGTGATGGCTGAAGCATGTGCAGCCATATTGGCAGAGTGACATCATAAAAGAAGGCAAAGTGCTTGATACTACAGAGTTGCCACAGCAGCTCTGGACTCCTACACAAGATAGAAATGAAGTCCTATTTTCTTTAAGCCATTATTATTTTGGGTTTTCTGTCAAACCGAAGCAGCCAAAACTAATCCTAACAAATATTCAGTAATGAAAATATCTTCAAAACTCCAAATGATCAAGGGTCAGCTTGGGTTAGAGTCATAGAGAAGTGAATCCTGTAGGACCATTTCATAAGCTTGCTGAGTTCCTGGACACTTAGGGAGATTGAAGCTGTGCAGAAGTGACTAGTGAAGGTCCTGAGGCCACAGGACACTTACATAAGGTGCTGGCTAGAGCTGGGAGCACTTCCAGAAGTCTGAGCCTTCCTGGTCAGGGATGGGCAGCAATGATGCAGCCATGCCGGAGAAGCCCCCAGCTGTGCTGTTCACCTCTGCAAACACACCACACCTCCTTCAGAGCCACTTATCCCCACTGCCCCAGCACCAGCCCCCCTGTCCTCCTCACATCACCTCCTGACGTCGTATTAATAAATGGCTGTGTGCAAGGACAGAACTCAAGTGTCACCAGCTCTTCAGGGAGCAGTGTTTCCATCTTGCAGAGACAGAGCCTTAAGTTGTGGTGCCACCTGGGAGAAATGTGTAGCACACAACAAGCAGTCCAAGGAGGAAGACCAGCTCAGATCATGTGGCAGAAGTGAGGCCCATTCCTCCCAGCAACCAGGGTGGTTTGCCAGCTGTGCAGATTCGGCAAGAAGGAAAGAAGATGTGAACTTGGGTGCACATTTCAGCACGTGATACCAGTCAACGTTAAGTCACAGGTAGTGTGAGGAACAAGTGTGTTCCAGACCCCAGGAGGCTAGATTCTCGCGTGTGATCTTGTATAGATCACAGCCGATCTCAGGGCCACAGTTTGCTCATTTTATAAAAGTAAGGCTGTTGTCTTAAGAATCAGCATCTCAAAGGTGGAAGGGAAGCTATGTGTTCCAGAATCTCTGGGCGATTCCAATGATCAGCCAGGTTTGGCAATCTCTGACTTAGAAACTTGCCACTCAGAGTGTTCCGTGGATCTGCAGCAATCACACATTAGAAATGCAAATGCTCGGTCCCCACCCACACCTACTGAATCGGAATTTGCATTTTAGTAAGATCCCAGGTGATTGACGTACACACCAAAGTTCGGGAAACGCTGGCTCGGGTCCATGATGTCATGACTTCACGGAGAACATAACACACTTAGCCATTGTCCTGAGATCCAATCTCAATACTTGCTTTTCATTTTGTTTCATTTTTAAAAATAAGAACCACTTATTGTAAGGATTATAAGTGATAATGCTTATATATGTTACGGTATAGTATAAAATGTGAAAAAAATTCTAGTTTTGTTTTTGCTACCACTGTTATTAGCTGTGATATTCATTGGTCTTGATTTACCAGAACTCAAGAGAACCACTGGGGGAAGAGGAATTTCAAATTCTGAAGCAACTCTTTTTACTTGAGACACTTTATTCCCAACCCCTGGCAAGTCAACATTCTCCCAAAAAACATTCAAAATCTCAGTCTTGGCCGATACTCCAAAGGCAAAAGAAAACAAAATGACCTGGGACTCGGGGTCATCAACCAAAGTGCTGGCTTTAACCAACAGCAAAGCCAACTCCTTAGGCACTCTCAGGAAGAAAGAGGCTTCCTACCCCGACATCACCGTTCAAGGAGGTACAGTGTCATCATATTCATGTGACAGAAGAATCAAGGGACTGCCACCATCTGCCTGAAAAGCTGATGCCCCCCCAATTCTCACACTGGCACATACTCGTTGCCTGCCTATAACTGAACAGCGCGTAAGTGGTTTTTAAACAGATTGAACCAAAGTTGAACTGCTGGCAAGCAGATGGGCAGCCACATGACTGATGCAAGCTTCAATGTGTGTCACTGGGGCTTTTGCGAGGAAGAGGCAGATTGAGTGGGGGAACCAAACTCTCTCTTTTTCCTTTTCGGTCTCCCCCTTCTGCTTGACATCTGGTCTTTGTCGGGGGACTTGGGGCCCGATGCCTGATCTCTTCCGAATAAGCCTGGTCCCCACTTTGCCACACTCCTCTCAATTGTAAGCACCAGGAGAAACCACTCTACGGGTTACAATTTCAAACGCAAACAGTGGCCACAATGCAAACATTTGCTCTGGGGTTCCCAGCAACGCTGACTTTTGTAAAGAGTGAAGCAGGGTGAGCAGAAGGCTGGGGTCTCCCATCTTGTCCCCAGGTAATAGCTTTTGTTCTCAGGGCACAATTAAGTCACTGTTCACTTTTTGGTGTGTGGACCAAATACACAATGCCTTCCATTCTCAGGGACTAAGGAAAACAGGAGTTGGCATGAGGTGTCCACATTTTCCTTAATGAAATGAACAGCCCAACCCGAAATTCAAGTGCTAAACTTTCAACAGCAAACAAAAGGCTCGTGTTCCAGTCCGGTTCACTGAAACCAAGTGACTTTTATATCAGCCTCGAACCTTGGGAGTGTTTACTTACTTATTCTTCTCTTATCAGCACGTATAGGGGTCAGTTCCACATGTAAGCAAGGAAAACAAATTGAGCAAATGACACTTAGGATGAAAAAAAAAATCGCTGAGACGCATAGCCAACACCCTATGTGCTCCTGAATAATTTCTCTCCCTCTTCTGTCCCCCAAATCTAGGGAATCAGGTATTTCAGACATTTGAACAGAAAATTCAGTCTTTGGAATAAAATCTCCTAGGGCGGCTGCCGTAAATGATGATTCCCTTCCTTCAAGAAATTCCTGAGAAGAGGACATGCTCAGCGGGGTTTTCACTCCCTGCACGCAAGTTCTTTGGTTGTAGATGTCCCACGAATTCTAGCTCCGCACGCAAAACCTGTATTATTTACGATATTTGCGTAACAAAATAAGAAGAAGAATGGAAAAGAGCATGGCCCAACTGGAGGGTAATATCCTTGGAGTTAAAGCAAAACACTTGACGATATATAAAAAGATACATATGGCAGATTTCCATCAAAGCCATTTTGAGATGTAATAAAATTAGTCCTAAACCCAAGTTTTCTCCCCTTTTCTGATCAACTCAATAGTAGTATCTCAGAGTGTTAATAATTAGACAAGGTTGGAATCAGAAGGGAAGTTTCTAGTAGACAGAGAGGCTTAAACAGTCAGAATGAAGTGCATATCCTGTAGATACAAGAGGGAAATGAGGTCAGGAGTCCATACAGGCCCAGGTGATATTTGATCTGCAGTGTTTGTACCTTCTGTCTCCTGGACTGCAACTCACAGAAATTCTGCTCTTATCACAAAAGAACAACAAAAATTATATTAGCAAGTGACTCAGTTATGCAAAGACCAACGCTAAATGTGCACTGCAAACTTCAAAATGAGGGGTGTAAGAATCAGATGCGGGGAAAAACAAACTGCTTTTGTTTCATAAGCTTTTCTAAGAACTTAAGACCCAGAAACACAAATATTATATTGCCAGCTATAAAATCATGACATTCAGAGTTTTTGAAGTTGTGTTTTATGGCGATTTTTTGAATCAAAAGAGAGTAAGTAAAACTTTGTTTACATTATTGGTCAAAAGTGTTTTCTGTAATCTGAAAGAGAACAAAGCAAGGGGACAAATAGCTCTCAGCCCTGCATTTACAGCTGTTTGGCACCATTTCTCCAAATGACACAAGACCAATGGGCTGGAAGACCTCTCATAGGGAAAGCCTGAGTTTAACCAGAAGCCCGGCCTGATCCAGTCCTCACTGCCCGCTCTGACCCCACTCCCCAGCAGTTAAGAGTTAGGCAGTCACAGCCTTTGTGCCTTAACTGACATCTGTTTCAGGAGATCTATTTTCACCTCAAGTGCTTGCCAAAGTGGGACACTAAAGTATTTCTATTTATCGGTTGCAAATGGCATCTCTGTGCGTGTACTTGGGTGCCCACAAGGTAGGGGGTGGTTTACAAAGGGCTGCTCAAAACCTAAGCCAAGGATCATCTGGGGTCTTTAAAAAATAAAGAGTCCAGGGCCTCCCTGAGGTTCTTATTCATTGGACAGGAGAGGCGTTGCAATGCCCATGTTAACAAGCCCCCCGGGCTCTTTGATGCTGTGAAGTCTGAAACCCCCAAACCTGGAGTAATCGTTCTCAACCAGAGTTACAGGGAACTGTTGAGAATGCAGGTGTCTAGACCAGACCTGGACCAATTAAATCTAATCTTGGAGGCTGGGCCTGGGTAGCAGTGGTTTCTAAAGTTCCCAGGATATCCCCCAGAACCACTGAGACTAACGCAGACTGGTGCCGCTTATGCAAAATGAAGATGGCCTAAGGCGTTCCCTATATCAAGAGAACCCCCCAACCCCCGTATTTTTTTTTTTTTTTTGCGGTACGTGGGCCTCTCACTGTTGTGGCCTCTCCCATTGCGGAGCACAGGCTCCGGACGCGCAGGCCCAGCGGCCATGGCCCACGGGCCCAGCCGCTCCACGGCATGTGGGATCCTCCCGGACCGGGGCACGAACCCCTGTCCCCTGCATCGGCAGGCGGACTCCCAACCACTGCGCCACCAGGGAAGCCCAACCCCCGTATTTTTTAAATCACTCCTGCTAGGTTGACACTTCCTTTTTGGAGCTGACTCTATGTTCCTCTAAACTCCTTTCCCAGTATTAAGTCTGCTCATTACCTCAGCCCAGGATTACACCAAGTCCCTTCCTGTGGCAAGATCCTCCTTCAAACACAGGGCGTGGGTGATTAACAACTGCAATTTAAAAATGGATCTGCTTTGCAACAGTTCCAAACTATAAACTACAGCTCAGACAGTCCTCTTCCCCCTTTCCAAGGATTTTTGGAAAATGTTTTTTTAATGACTTCTGTGCATCCCCCAAGGTAAGTTTAGATAGCCTCCCCTTCTGTATCCTGGTGGGCAGCCACCTTGTGGAGTTTAGACCCCTGGATGGGGGCAATATGATTAAGCTGCGGGGTGATGCCGTGCATACTGCATCTCATTTTCAAACCCTCTTTAGCCAAGATTTGTTGAAGCTGAGGGACTTAAAGCAGGCTCTGGAAGGTAGTGACGCGGATGAAAAAACATCTCCCCCATGGACTGCATTAATTAGAAAATGAATTGCTTCAACAAACTCTTTTAAAATGCAAGTACCCTCAAAAGAAGCGAAGCCTCATTCACCAGGGAATGTTACTTTAATCTACTGATCAAACTGGAGGGTTGTGGGGATGATTGTTGTTCGAGCCACAAAGTGTGAAAAGAAATGAATCCATTGTCAATATTTTAAAATGAATTCTCAGCATTGCCTAGACTTGATAGAGCTGGCAGTGCTGGCCCAGTCCGCACATACAACCATCACACGGTGAATAACGGCAGCCCCCTTGGGATGGCCCTGTGCTCACCAGCTGGACACAGGCCTCACTGCTCCCTATTGCCTGATACCTGGTCAGCTTCACACATTTGCTGCTGGGAGCAGAGGCCCTGCTGACATCTGAGTTGGCAAACTCTTCTTTACTCAACGACTCACCCTAAAGTGACAGAACTGGTGATAGGATCTGCATTCACATTTTTGGTCTCCTACTCCTTAGCTATGAGGTCTTAGATGGTCACAACCTCCTCCTGGGATGGAGCCTTAATTTCTTTAACATTACTATTCCAATTGAGTAGTGACAGCTTCCTGGGGTGGCTATGAGTATTGAAAGGAGCTGAAGGTGAATATAAAAGTGTTTGGAAGCTAAAGTAGTAGGCGCATGTAAATGACAGTTGTCCAATCAGCTCAAGACTGCTGCTGGGAACGGTTGAATCATGCTTGGGTGGGAACGCCATGGAGGGCAGTTGGGGGCAGGGGCGGGGGGAGAAGAGACTGGGCTCATGAATTAATGTGTCGGCAGGCAACCTGGGGAATCCAGGTGCTAGCCCCCTGGGGGCAGAGACCACAACCCTCACCTGGAAGAGCGCAAATCTGACCAGGGCTTCCACCTCGGCGAGCCGACCAGTGGAAACCAAGCCAGCTGCTGAGTTCAAACGAAGAGACTAGTTTGGGAGGTTGCAAAACGTAGTCTTACAACTGAGCCTCCTAGTTGCCCCATTACTTCGGGTCTGACCCAGCATCTCCAAATGAGACCGGGGTCTCCTGATCCACACCTGGTCTTTCTCTAACAGGAAGAAATACAGGCAGAAGAAAGACAAAGAGGAGCTGAGAAGACAGTCACTTATTCCTACCCCATCCCCCCACAGACCTTATCTTTCCCTTTATTATCAGTTTAGTAGGTTATTTGCATTTTGGCAGGATTTCCCTTTCCCAGGGCCTATCAACTGAGTCTGGAGGAGACGGCAGATGGCCTGCTACACAGCTAATCTGAGTACATATTCAAGACAATAAACAGCTACAGATTGACTTGGCACCAGCCACCAGCGGGGGGACGCCAAGCATTTCTCAAGTCCCCTCGACTTTGCCTTTACTTGCTGTGTCAATAGAAAGAGTATATTTTAATCTCCTGATAATTTGTTTTGGAAGGAACTCTATATTGCGTAAGTAGTCCAACTATATCTTCAGAAGAACTACAGCACGAATTCTAGGCCACCTCTCTTTGCATTGGTAAACTTGATCAATCAGCGTTCTTGCTGTCTTGATTTCCAACTAGTCATCAAAATGTACAAATATCTTTTCAAACATACACACCGTACACTTCCAAACATACACACTGTACACTTCGAAACATACATGCTCTTTCCATATTGACCACAGGATGTGTCCCAGGTAGGAGTCAAATGCCCTGCTGAAACCTGCTGTGTGCCAGGACCACACTTCTCTGTTCCCGCAGCCCAGTCATCTTTTCCAATAAGAAAGTAAGGTTAGCCTGATATGACCAGCTCCCCAGTGTTCACTGCTTTCCTTTCATCCTTCTAAGAAGCCGATTAATGTGTCTATCCCATCCTTGTTCTTCTTCAGAACACCAGTCTACAAAATTCTTTTGTTTTGTTTCTGTATTTAGTATCTGTCAGAATCTAGGCTAGTTCTGTAGTCAACAGTACTGATATAGTTCATTCTCCCCACCTTATTTCTGGTAGATCCTTTAAAAACCTCAGCTTATTTAGAACACTCCTTTCCCAATAAATATCTCCTTCTACCATTGCTCTTCAATTGGAGCACCCTCAAAATGATCAAGCTCACTTTATTTGCCATATTCTGTGTTCTACGGCCATCAGCACTGCTCTTAAGACTCATCCCTATTAAGTGTCCATCAACAAATTCATGAATAAAGATGTGGTGTACAATACACAATGAAATACTAGTCAGCCATAAAAAAGAAGGAAATTTTGCCATTTGCAACAACATGGATGGACTTTGAGGTTTATGCTAAGTGAAATAAGTCAGACAGAGAAAGACAAATACTGTATGATATTACTTATATGTGGAATCTAAAAAATATATCAATAACAAACTAGTGGATATAACCAAAAAAGAAACAGATACAGATATAAAGAACAAACTAGTGGTTACCAGTGGGGAGAGGGAAGTGGGGAGGGGCAACAGAGGGGTAGAGGATTAAGAGGTACCGACTATTATGTATAAAATAAGCTACAAGGATATATTGTACAACACAAGAAATACAGCCAACATTCTATAATAGCTATAAATGGAGTAAAACCTTTAAAATTTGTGAGTCACTATACTGTACACCTGTAACTTATATAATATTGTACATCAACTGTACTTCAATAAAAAAAGACTCATCCCTATTTTTTTTCTCCATGAACCACTGAGGACCTCTGTAACTACTGACTGTTGTTCTTGGGTACCTGGGTTATCTTATGGCCTTGCTACTCAAAGTGTGGACTGCGGGGGCTTGTTAGAAATGCAGACTCTTATACCGTATGCTAACACACATATATGGAATCTAAAAAAAAAAAAAGGTTCTGAAGAACCTAGGGGCAGGACAGGAATAAAGACACAGAGAATGGACTTGAGGACATGGGGAGGGGGAAGGGTAAGCTGGGACGGAGTGAGAGAGTGGCATGGACATATATACACTAGCAAATGTAAAATAGCTAGTGGGAAGCATCCACATAGCACAGGGAGACCAGCTCAGAGCTTTGTGACCACCTAGAGGGGTGGGATAGGGAGGGTGGGGGGGAGATGCAAGAGGCAGGAGATATGGGGATTTATGCATATGTATAGCTGATTCACTTTGTTAAACAGCAGAAACTAACACACCATTGTAAAGCAATTACACTCCAATAAAGATGTTAAAAAAAAAAAAAATGCAGACTCTTGGTCCCTCTCCAGACCTACTGAATCAGAGCCTGCGTTTTAACAAGATCCCAGGCGATCACGTGCACATGGTTAAAGTGTGAGAGGCACTGCTGTATGATATCCAGTTATAGTCAGGACTCGGCAGCCATGTTCCCACTACCAGTGCAGTGCCCACCCTCACAAAGGAGTTATTCTCCACACTTTGTCTCCCAATGGACTGCCACATCCACTGTGTGTCAGGATCTGAGTAGAGGCCCAGGAGTCAGTGAAGGAGAGGACAGCCTCTTCCGCTAGGAGGTCAGCATCTATCTAATGGGAGATACCAACCTGTAAACAAAGAACCACAGGACGACAGAGAAAGTATCAATAAAAGACATGTGTATCGAGGGCTCCAGGGGAACTCAGAGAAGTACCTGGATCTTGAAGATAGGACAGAAAGTTCCGAGAAAGGAAGTGAGGGGCGGGCATTCTAGACTGAAGGGACAACACGTCCAAGGAGGAGCCAAAAATCACATCATGTTGGAGAATGACAAGAAGGTCGGTCTGGCTGGGTCAGTGCAGGGACTGGGCAACAGTCAACCACTGGGCACAAAAACCACCCCAAGCTTAGTAGTTCAAATAACAATAACTGGCTTGCTCACAGTTCTGATGGTTGCAGTATGGGCTGGGCTCATCTGGGCAGTTTGTCCACTCCTCATGGTGCTATCTGGGCTCATTCACCTGTTTGCAATCCAGTGGGATTGACGGGGGCCGATGGCCTCGCTTACGTGTCCGGTGGTGCCTGCTGGCCGTCAGCTGGGCTCCTCCCTCCACATGCCTCTCATCCTCCAGGACGTTACCCAGAGCGCCCTTATGTGAGGATAACGTGTACCAAGAGAGCGAGGCCTGGCCTTGGAAGTCACAACATCCCTTCTGCAGGATTCTGTTGGCCAGGACAAGTCACAGGGCCAGTCCTGATTCAAAGGGAAGGGAAGAACAGCAATGCCAAACTGCCAAGGGGTGTGCCACCAAGAGGTTCCTTAGCGACCATGAATATTACAATGCACCCCAGAATGGAAAGAGGTATTATTAGGGCATGAGTTTATACCTTCTCTGTGGGGCCCTTAATTCAAAAGCATTCAAGTAGCCTAAAATCCTATTTACCTTTGTAGCCCCAACTGCAACTCCCGTAGTTCTTTCCACACAGTGGGTGTTTAATAAATTCATGTGGATTAATTAAATTGTCACAAATACACATAATTATAAACTCAGGAATTGGAATTTATCAGCAGAGAATTCCCAAAGGTCCAGTTAATAAAGAATAAAAAGTCTCATTTGCTTACAAAAAACGTTGAGACGACAGAGTAAGAACATGACCGTTTCACAAAGAGTATGTGCCCCGAAATTCACCAGTAACAAATCTCCAGGGAGACCGTTGCTCTCCCTCCATTTACCAACCTTCACTCCAAATCTCATCATGTGTCATGAGGGAAGTAAAAAAGTTTAAGAGGTCAGCACTTGCTTTAGGTTCCACTGAAAAAGCAGAGCAGTCATCACGTCTGGGCAGAATCCTCTTTAAATCACCCTTTAAGCTTAATACACAGCAAATTGTCTTTCCTCGGCAGTAACAGCAGACCGCTGTTTCAACCTGTCCTCCTAATCTGAACAGCTGACAAGATATCATTCTATGAATTAGACCTGGCAAGATTTATTTCCTTCTGGACATTGTGCTTGAGATTAAGCTAAATGGTATGGTAAGGTTATATGGGAATCTCAGCTTTCTTCAGGTATAAATAATGTAGGGACTTGGATGAGCAGTTCCTGACCCCCTTTCTGTAAAAATGTAACTCTTTATTAAAATAACTACTGTGGCAGTGCTATTCATCACATATTTCAGGGACCTTTCCGGTCAGGATATGGTAGGAGGGCGCCCCCCATGCTCTTCAAGTTAGGCTTGGCCATGTGACTTCCTTTGGCCACCAAAGTACTTGCCTTGGATGAAAGCTTCAAGAGCCAATCCTCAATATGCCACATCCTCTTCCCTCACCAATGTGACTGTCATTTTTCAGATGGTAGAGCTTTGGTCCCGTGGTCAGGACGTGTGAGACAGAGCCCCCAGCTCACTCATACTGGGCATTGGCATTGTTTGTTACAGCGGCATGACTTTGCCTGTCCTAACTTACTATAACTACGCTGAACACGTAAGTATCCTTAATTGCTGGGAGGAAGAAAGTGATAGCCCGTTTAAGCAAGATGACTCCTGGTTTTAGAGCAGTTTACGTGCTCCTCACTTCCCTCTGCCTAATTGCTCCTACTTCTCTCTCCTTGCCTGTCTCGAATTTAGGAAACTGCTTTACTTCCTTTCTTTGCAGGAAACGCACAGAAGTGACTGGGTTAAGGGAGACAGCTTGCGGCCTATCAAGTTCCTCTCTGGCACGGGATCTTGGCTTTGACCCCTTTGACAGCATCCCCAAGTCTAGATCATAGGGTCAGAGGATATTCGTGTTGCCCATCGGGGCCATTTCATTCACAATCCTGACCTGAGTAGCAAAGAGTGAGCCACTTGCCTAGAGTAAGTAGCAAACCCAGGTCTGAAACCCGGCTGTTTTCCTGGGCTCATTGCTGACTCATAGACTGTCCCCCCGACACTAGTACATACACTGTATGGAAGCCAGTTCCTGCCTGTCTTCTCTTTCCCCTGGAATCTGACTTGCCTTTTCTGCCTCTATACAGCTGGTCTGAGGGTTCCGAGGCTTGAGATTCCCCTGCTTCCCCAAGAGGTTTCTTTTCTCTGGTCCCACAGCTATATCGCCTCAAAGGCCAGCCCCTGGACGCCCAAAGCCTACCACTTCTGTTCACAGCGACTCAGCAAGGAAACCCTGCCCAAACTCTCCAGCACTCCCGCTGAGCCCTCCAAAGTAGGGCCTGGAACCCTGACTGCCCTGTTCCTACTTCACTACTTTGAGGAGTCAGGACTTATGACAATCCCCACACTCCCTGTGACCCCCTTCCTTCACAGGCCCCCTGTGAAGCGCGGAGGAAGAGTAAATTACCTGTCTGCTCAAACCACGAGGGTATCTGGGCAATCGCAGTCTCTGCAAACCAGCCTCAAAAACTCTCCCCCATCCTTTCTAACAAAGACCTAATCACTATGAATGAGTGTCTTTATTAAGCTGCAGTCTGATGAACCATCGTCTGAAAGAGACTTCTTTAAGGGGACAACCCTTTTTTCCCCTTTCACATTTTAAAACCCATTTAAATAGAAGAATTTTAAAACAGACCCATGCAGAGGAGACCTCACAGGCAGCTACTTTATCCCACACTTCTCCGTGACCAGACGCACAAAGAAACCAGACAGGGATACAACACACCCTTTCCCTCTATTTTTGGAAGAATTTAGAGCCTGCACTCACAAAGGGAAGCTGGCCTGCTCTAGCAGCAAAAGAAGCAGACAAATGCCTCTAGTATCAAGGGCAGGCCATTTGAAAGGGGTCTGTGCCCCCAATTCTTGGTACCATAGCCTGAACCCCAAGAGGGTGGATGCTGAAGCCACCAGATGAGCTGTTGGCTGCCTGCCCTATGTCCACCCTCTTCTGTCTTCCCAGCAGAATCAAACTTTATTCATGGCAGCCACGTGCCTTGCCTCCCATGCTCCGGCGGTGGGGCCAGGGTACCGTGTGACATAGTCTGGCTGATAAGCGGACAGAGCCTCAGGTGGCACCTCTGGGACCCTTTACACTTCCCACCCTCTTGCCTGAACCATGGGCATGGCGGATGGAGCTTTGGTGGCCACCACGGAACCTCACAGATGACAGTGACCCCTAAGGATGGCAGGGGAGAAACCCAGGAGTCTGTGTCTCCAATGGCACCGAGGGGCCACCATGTCACACTCGGCCACTTACCTCCTCACTTTTGTAGGAGAGAACAATTAACCCTTTAACAGGTCAAGACTACTGTCACCCAACATACCCAAACATTGCCCCAATGCAAAGCCTCTCCAACCTACCATCTGAACAGGGTCATACCCTAAGCAGACCTGGGGAATTTCTTTTTTCTATGGAAAGTCAATGACCCAGAGAAATTAAAAGTCAATAGGAGGCCTCATTAGACTAAAAATCCACTTTTGGCAGACACATTTGGTACATTTTGGGGTGATGCTGGGGAGAGAATAAAGGTTCAGCACTTGCTGCTCTTAAAATATGAAATAAGCACAAACTGCTCCTCATCTAACACAATAATTGTCTAGATATTTTAATTACCTATTATATTTGGAGGGAAATGGGAGGGAAAGGAAGAAAAGATAAGATGGAAGGGCACCTAAATATCCATCAGTGGATGAATGGATAAAGGAAATGTGAGATACATTCAATGAATACCATTCAGTTCAAAAGGAACCTCTAGGCCACCACAATGGACAGCACAGAACATTTCCATAATTGCAGAAAGTTCTATCGCACAGCATCGGTATAGACACTACTGTATACTACACTATACTATACAGTAATGGGAAGAAGCCTTCCTGGGACACTGGGAACTTGGGGGGTACCAGTGATGACACACAACCTCTCTCTGCCTCAGTTTCCTCACGTGTAAAATGTATTACACCTAACATATATATATATGTTATACATAAGTTATAGTATCAGCATGTAACTTATAGGCTTGTTAAGTGGAGTAAACGAGATCACACCTGTAAGGCACATGGTAAGAGCTCAATGAATGCTAGGTATTATTTTGGGGAAGGGCGCAACTAGAATACAAATGCACACAAACACACATACATTTGGGACTCCCTGCAGCAAGAGAGCATGAATCAGTCATCTGTACACCTTCCCCATCCACAGAAAGCGTAACACATCCTGATTAAACAACTGAAATGGACAGCACCTCCAAGATGGCCCACCAGGTACCAGGCACGGTGACCAGGTGCAGGGAGGTCTGGTCTCCCTTCTCCCACCTGCCTCTCAGGAGTCCAACCAGAGGGAATGAGGGGATGGGGACCACAGGTGGGAGGCCACATGGGTAGACGCAGCCCAGAGCAGACCCTGACTGAGCCCCCACTTGGCCCCAGCAGGCTGTTCAACGAGGCAAGTGAGGGATCCACAGAGGAAAACTGCTGCCCCTGTCAACAGGAACCCCTTTCATCGCAGCCCTTCCCTCCAATGACTCTGCGGGATAGATAGCAGACACCCAGGGACAAGCTGGTACCAGGAATTGTTCGTGTCCCTCAAGAGGGGCACTGACATGCAATGACTGTCTTGCACCTTGCCTATCTGCTACTGTGTACATGTTTATGTGTGTGGACATATATATGTGTGCATTTATGTATGTGGAGCATATATTCAAATGATTCCAAGCTCCTTTACTTATTTAAGATTTTTTCACGGTTATAATATATCCCTTAATTTTATAGGCTTGCTTGGTTTATTTTCTCCCACTAGTCTGTGGGTTTATTCTCAGATTTTGTAATGCTGCCCGTTGGTTTACTCATGACAAAAGGATATGACCCATATTGTTTGGTATCTTCCTAGGAGGCCTCAAGGACAGTATGGACAGGCTAAGACACCCAGTGTGCAGATAAGACATCAGCCCGGGAGATTCTGTGACCATGATGTGAAACCAGACAGATCACCTGTATCCTGCACTTGGCTTCCAAGGGGCTGGCAAGACGATAGGACGTGTGACGAGCTAAGTACCAGTTACCACGTCGGGCTCTCACTCAGGATCCTGATCACTGAAGTTAAAATTAAAGACTGATCATGGTTGGGTAAGTGAAAGAAGGAAAATGCTCTAAGGATTAATAACTGACTTTTCCAAGAGACACACTTGGCTAAAGGATTAGGTATTTTTAAAAACCCAACACATTTTTCTCTTAACAGATAACTTCTCAATAAGTAATGGTTTAAGTAACAAGAGGAGGATTCCGTAGGAGACAGAAAAAAAAACTAATGACTAAAGTTGTTTGTCAATAAGAGCAATGAACATGGGGAATTCCTTGGCGGTCCAGTTGTTAGGCCTCTGTGCTTTCACTGTCAAGGGCCGGGGTTCGTTCGATCCCTGGTGGGGGAACTAAGATCCCACAAGCTGTGCAGCATGGCCAAAAAAAAAAAAAGAAAAGAAAAGCAATGAACACTCGTTATTTTTTTATATTTATTTATTCATTATTTTTATTTGCTTGCACCGGGTCTTAGTTGTGGCATGTGAACTCTTAGTTGTGGCATGCATGTGGGATCTAGTTCCCTGACCAGGGATGGAACTCAGGCCCCCTGCATTGGGAGGGCAGAGTCTTAAACACTGTGCAACCAGGGAAGCCCCTCAATGTTATTTTAAATTTACAATTTCTTAATCTGCATGGCTTTAGAGCTCACAAAAGAGGCTTCTTTGAGTCACAGAAGGAAAATTAATATTCTTCTCGAATACAGCACATCAGAAGCACGAGGAAGGGGCCAGATGTAGTGAACAGAGGGCAGGACAAAGACAAGAGGTGATTCTCCCGAGGCCCAGCCCCGGAGGAAAAGGCAGACCCCAGGCTTCTGGACTCTTCTCAGGAGTCCCACGCGTGCCTCAGAGGGCTGTCTGGCACACGTGGGGCTGCCAGGTAACACGCTTTGAACAAAGGGCTCGAGACCAAAGAGGATTTGAAAACCACTGGCCTCACAAAGCCAGACGCTGAGCTCTGAGAAGCCATCCGGCCGAGAAGGGAGGTGCTGGCCCTCCGGGAGGCTTCCTGCAGAGCGGCCTCAGGGAGGATGGGGTTAGAGGCCAGGCCTCCACCTTCCTCTTTCCTTGACCCATAAAGGGCGTGAGCAGCTGCTGGCCAGACGGGAAAAGGGGCAAGTCCTCCATCCACCTCCACCACCAGGTCCGAGGAGCTCTGCCCGCCCGGCTTCTACCTCTGGGCTGGCCCCTTGGGAAGAGCAGCTCAGAAGGCCCAAGCTCCCAGCCTCTGGGCCCTACCTCAGTGACCGCACCCCATTTCAGCCTGGAAGTCGTCCTCCTGAGGGGCTGGGCGCCACACAGGCCTGGGCCAGAATCCTCGCATCGTGTTCTGAATACCTTGGCCTCGAGCAAACGACTTCACCTCTCGGAGACCAAGGCTGCCCTCCGTGGAAGGGCAGTGGAGCTGCTTCACTGGGTTTCGGCGCGAGAACACGGTGGCCCTACCTGCCGCACTGCCGCCAAACCCTCCCCCTTACCAGACCACGGGGTCATGCTGTCCTGTCCACCGAGGTACCCCAGGGGCCAAACGCTGACCAGTGTGTGGCAGCTTTCCCATCAATATACGGTGGTAAATCAGTGAGCCAGAGAGCAAACTGGGCGTCGTGAGTAGCTGAGAGGGTGTGGGGGCACACGTGGGCACTTAACCCGGCCCTGCCACCTTTGACAGGAAAGCTCTGGCAAGGCCCTCCAGCTCCCTGCCTTAGCCTCCTCACCCGCAAAATGAATATGCAAGGACTGCAAGGATTAAAACGAGATAATACGTGAAAAAGCACTTGGTGCGGTGCCCGACCCTCACAGCTGCTGGGCCACACAAGTTGCTCTTCATGAAATGTCCACCCCAAATTGCCTTCTCCTGTTTTTGGTCCTGCCTCACCAATGAGTCCCAGTGACCAAGATTAGAAAGAAGATAAATGGCTCTTCCTCTGCTCCTCGGCAGTAATTACGATGGTCACATTCGCACTTGCTCCTTCATTCATAATACTTAATTTTCTCAATTGTCTTTTTAAGAATAAAACAGTAACTCCCGCGGTGGCAGCACGTGACTACCTCCACTCCTTCAAATAATAATTTTCCTGTGCACTGCTTCATCATGTTGATATGGAACTCACCTACTTTCTAGTCAGCCAGTAATTTTACAGTGGTACACTCTACACACTTGTGCTTAACAGTAAGTTTTAAGGTGTTTCTAGTGCTTAGTTTTTTAAACTTGGGGCTTAAACTTTTTGTTTTGTTTTTGTTGTTTGTTTACTAATATTTCCCAAGGAAAGTACCAGATGACCCCAGGGTATCAGTCCCAGCTTCTCCCTGTGTCCATGAGACAGGAGACAGGCTAAAGGGAAGGACAGATACATTGCTTTAGAAGGTTAAGACCAGGCTTAGCTCTGATCTAATTGCTTCCTGATTTAACATCTGCTTAAGAACATGCTATAATAGGGAAATGCTCGAATGGGACAGCTAGATCAGGAACTGGGTCTTCTCAGAGCAATGAGGTTCAGAAAGAAGGAACTTACTTACCTGAGAAAAAGGGATGTTATGTAAACCCCCAAGTCCTTAAAAGTTATACTAGTGAGGCTGCCCTGAGCACACAGCTCTCCTGTATCTGCTTTGCTGCGGCTCTGAGAGGCCGGTCCACTGTTCCTCCTCTGTTCCAGCAAGTCACTTGGCTCCCTGACCCATCTAAAGAGCCATCATTACGACAGCACTCCAGGTTCTGGTAGAGAATTTGTCATCAGCTGGGCTTCTCTTTAAAGACCTCCTGGAGAACCAGCTGAAGCTGAGAGCACAAACCCCCTGCTCCAGGTTTCCAGGGGAGGTGGTGCAGGAAGCCAGGGCGGGACCAGCTGCCTCTGTCCCTCCGAGTAGTCAGCAAGCCCAGAACAGTTGATGGGCTTTGCTTACTTGGATCCAGGTTGCCATGGAGATCAGGAGTCTCCCTGGATGCCCCCACTACAGGACCACTGGAGGAAGCTAAGTGAGCACCCCTAAGTCAAGGCAGTGTGTGGGGTTGGAGGGGGATTGTGTACAGAGTTGGTAGGTTGGGACCCCCAATGTCCTGCTGAGTCAGAGGGAGTGTTCTGGCTTAGTCACTGTTATGTCTGGAGGGACAGGATTTTTTTCTTTAAACTGAATTTTCTAGATGAAATGAAGATGACTTTTTTTTTTTTGGTATTACATTTTACTTTTATTGCTTCCAGTATTCCACGATTAAATCATTTAATCATTGATTAAATTAATGATTGCTATTGAGCTTAAAAAAGACCTTGGGGGGGACTTCCCTGGTGGTTCAGTGGTTAAGAATCCGCCTTCCAATGCAGGGGAGGGGACACAGGTTTGATCCCTGGTTGGGGAACTAAGATCCCACATGCCTCAGGGCAACTAAGCTGGAGCACTGCAACTACTGAGCCCTCACGCTCTGGAGCCCGCGCAGCACAACGAAAGAGAAGCCCGTGCCCAGCAATGAAGATCCCGCGTGCCGCAAAATAAATAAATAAATAATTTTAAAAAAATGCCTTGAGGCATTGCACAAGACGGGAGTAATAATCATTTTCAAAATGGTAGTCAGCAACAAGAACGCTTAAAAGCATCGGTGTGACCGCATTTGAGAATATCCTCCTTTGACTCCCTTGCACTCATTGAGGGCAAAACCTAGGGTAAAATTTTTAATGCATCTGTAGCTCCTTATGAACTAAACTACTTACATGAAAATAAAAATTCTATTTTTTATGCCTCAGGACAGGATTTCTGACCTGCAGGTCTGTGAGCAGGCTATGTGTTTGAGTATTTGAGGGCATTTTTCTGAGAAAGGGGTATATATAGCTCTCAACTATTCTCAGAGGAGTTCCCCAAAATGTTTAGAGTCTACTTAATCGATAGCAAATTTACCCAATCCAGTTCCTTTTATTCCCTTGAACATGTCAAAACTTGGTGGAAGATACATACGGGGATGTTTTCCTGCCTCCCCTTTCTGCCCACAAGTTACACACCTCATCCTCTCTCTTCTCCCTTTTCTTCCTCCTCTCCTTGTCACCCTCATCTGGAGAATATTTATAAATAAATAAATACTGAGCACCATGTGCTGGACGTAGTGTTCAGTGTTGGAGATACAAGGACAAATCAGACAGGGCCCATGTTCTCAGGGAGCTCAGAGTCAGATGGAAAAGAAGGACACACAAATAGATGATCTCATCTATGTAACGATTATCGAGATGCATACGAACAGAAAGCTGGGCGAGGTTCGGAGATTGCTCTGTAGGTGTCCATTTCCAATCCCCAACCCCACCCCACGTCACAGACAAAAATCAAGGAAGAACATATTCAAAGAACCTGATGAATGAGGTTTTGTTTGGTTTCTTGCCTAGTTGGCTGGCTGGAAACTTAAGTACTGATGAAATAAAATTCATATTTTACGGCAAGATGAGAAAAATTTAAACATAAAATTTTCCTCTGCCTCGTTGGGCCTCCTCCCTCCCTGTTAGTGTGCGTTGTACATCTGCGTTATCCAGACCTCCTTAGGAGATAACATTCCTTCTTAATCTCATCAAGGGTCACAACTCCTCAGGAGACAACCTTCGTTCTTAATCCTGTAAGAGGCCAAGATGACCCATGACCCACTACTCGCTTTGTACATGTAGACCTGGATTGTGTAAACTGTCAACAATACTGTCATTTGATGTATAACCCTTTATCTCAAATACTTACTCTAACTGTGCTTTGACCTCTAACGGTTGGTTAGAGATTTCTCAGAGATTTCTGAAAGACTGTCTCCCGGGTTATCATCCTCAGGGTGGCTTGAATAAAATTTTCCATTTCTTTCTTAGATCAACTATTGATTAATTTTTTTTCATTGACAGTATCAATAAAAATGTCAAGGATGAGCTCAAGAGCAGTCTTAGATTCAGAGACAGGAAGTAGAATGGCTAGGAGGAAGGTTGGGAATGGGGAGTTGGTGTTTCATGGGTACGGAGTTTTCACTGGGAAGATGAAAAAGTTCTGAAGACGAATGAATGGTGGTGATGGTTGCCCAACAATGTGAATGTACTTGATGGCAGTGAACCGATCACTAAAAAATGGTTAAAATGGTAAATTTTATGGAATGTACATTTTCCCACAATTTAAAAAGAAAAAAAAAAGTAGTGTTGATTTTTCTGTATGTGATTGGCAAAAAGAGATGTTACTGGTACCCATTTCTGCGGGGGTGCTAAAGAAGATGAGTCTGCTGGGCCCAGAGTCTCACAAACCCTGATGCGTGCCAGGTTCTTTCTTAGGCAGTTTCCCTGTCCATGCTCAGGCCGACACTCCCCTCCTTTCTCTCCTCTGGGACGTTCTCAGGGTTGGAAAGGAAGCCCTGAGCATCCCTGACCAGAGCTGCGGTGTCTGGCAGCCTCATCTGACTGAGTCCCCACACTCGGAATGGCCACCAGCTGCAAGCTCTCCTGCCTGCTCCTGGGCTCCCTGCCGGGGCCCAGAGAGTGGACCCCGGACAGCATCACGTTTCCGTCACTAGCAGCCTGAAAACTGAGCTGCTTGTGGGGAGAGTTACATGGGCCTCCTGGTCATCTCAGAACTTGATCTTGGTTATCACAAAGCCCCCAGGCTTACTGGCAGCTGAGATTATCTGGAGTGCAGTTCATCTAGATTGCCTGTGGATTGCCATCCCACAGAGGGATCTGAAACTCCCGCATCAGCTTCAGGCTCGCATGTCTATCGCTGCAGGGAGATGACTGTACAGGCAGATGCTTATCTTTAAGATCCGCCGTCAGGGTTCTACACCCTCTGGTTTCGTTAAGGCTTCTCTGTGCTGATGTATCAGGCACCTGAGCTGCCTTGGAAGCGTGCGGGGTGCTGATCGCTTGCTTCCCCATGGCAGGATGCAAGGGACATCCTGCTGGGCTGGCCCCCAAGGATGCCCAGGGAACTCTGTCCCCGTTTCCCTGCAGCTCTGGAGGACTTCACCTTCTTCTCTGTCCTTCATCAGCTGCCAGCAGAGGCCTGGGGACTATCTGCCCACCTCCCTTTGCTCTGCTGTCCCAGTAACACCCTCAGCCACTGGGTCTTTAGGGACTTGATTACTAACTTTAGAGGGAGACCAATAGATCCTGGCCTAGGATCTAAATGAAGGGACATGAAGATGTCACCCACTTTTAAGAAGGAGGGTCTGTGGTGTGTAATTGCTGCCTCCCAACTGGACTGTATCCCAGCAACACTTCCAGGCTGCTGCCCACAGCAGATGGGGGTGGGGGTGGGGGTGGGGGAATCCACCAGCTGGGGTCCTCTGGCCTGGAGAGGAATGCCCTTCAACATCCACCCTTCCATCCTGAGTCAGCCCCTCTGGCTTCTCTGTGGGTGGAGCAACTTCTCCCTCCCAGGCTCTCTAAGAGTTCTACCTTGGGCACCAGGCTCTTCTGCACAACCCTGAAAAGGCTTTTATTTATTTTTATTATATATAAAAATATAACACACACATATTTTTTGTCTTTGCCTTCCTGAATATTGCTGCTTCTGGACGCTGGGGCATCTCATCCTTGTTCCTGGTCCCAAGTCCCTGAGATGACACAGGGGTTCAGACTCTCCTCTGATTGTCTGGATGAATGAGTTTGAGCACATTTTCATATATGTGGATAACTTTGTCTATGTAGTACCTCTTCAAGTCTCTTTTCTGATTGTCTTTTTATTGTTGTTTGAATTTGTAGAAGGTTCTTATAAATTCAGAATACAAGTCCTTTGTAACTTATATATGATGTAATACTTTCTTCCAGTCTGTGCATTTCTTTTTTTTTAATTAATTAATGCAGGCGGACTCTCAACCACTGCGTCACCAGGGAAGCCCCTCGATTCACAATTTTTAAAGGTTATACACCACTTATAGTTATTATAAAATATTGGCTGTATTCCCATGTTGTACAATATATCCTTGTAGCTTACTTTATACATAATAGTCTGTACCTCTTAATCTCCTGCCCCTATGTTGCCCCTCTCCCCACTGGTAACCACTAGTTGGTTCTCTATATCTGTGAGTCTGCTTCTTTTTTGTTATCTTCACTAGTTTGTTGTATTTGTTAGATTCCACATATAAGTGATATCATAGTGTTCGTCTTTCTCTGTCTGACTTATTTCATTTAGCATAATGCCCTCCAGGTCTATCTGTGTTGTTGCAAATGGCAAAATTTTCATTCTTTTTTATGAGGGATGTCTATTCTTAATAATCCTGAGGATAACCCAAACCAACAAACCACATAAAAATTAAATTCACATTCAGTGCTGAATTCTCAAAAGTTGTGTCCTATATAGCCTCGTGTGGAGGCGCGGCATTGACAGAAGTTCCGAAAAGCAGAACCAGCTACTGAAACTTGATGGGGAGATTCCAACGAAGAACCTCAGAGTGTGCACACCAGGAGGAAAATCAGTACCATGCTCCCCAAGACGGCAGCCAAATATGGGGAACCGGCTGAGAGACAGTTACTTAAAAGGAAAACCTTACACAAATAAGAACAATGCCATGCTTTCCTCTTTGAGTAAGCGAGGTAATTCTGAATACGTAAGTTTAGTTGTTCCTGTATAATCAAAGAAGCAATTCCAGCATTTTAGTATTAAAGGAAAGAATAATGTAAATCAGTATAACTCTTTAATAACCAAATGCCTTTTACTGATGACATTTTCAAGCTTGTATTTTGCAGAATAGATACAGCAATAAGAAAAATGTAGTCCACAAGATGATGAGAGAGAGAAATGCAAACAGAATGTTAGGACCCTCCTTCCCCTCAAAAAAAAATGCAAGGGGAAAGAATTATCCATCCTATATTACAGATGATGATACAGAGGTTCACAGATACTCAGTGACATACACATCACACAGCTATTTAAGGGGCAGAACTAGGGTTCTAACCTAAGCCTTCTGACTTCAGCCCCCATGAGAAAAAAGTCTGATGTTTAGAAAGCAACTCTGCCCCTCAAAGCTAGGGGAGGCTCAGTAGAGGTGGTGGTAAAGCACGACCTCTGTAGCCAAGCTGCCTGGGTGTGAATCCCGATTTACCAGCTGTGTGACATTGGGCAAGTGACTGACTAGGTGCTTCCGCAATGTTTCCTACAGAATGTACAATAGCACTTATCTGGTGGAGCCCCAGGTGAAGTGCCTGGCACACGACAGGCAGAGTGTCCTTACATGTGTGCTGTCCAGCACTGTGGCCACCAGCTGGGGTGGCTATTTAAATTTAACTTTAGGTGAGCTAAAATTAAAAATTCAGTTCCTCAATCTCACTAGCTACTTTTCAAATGCTCAATAGCCATATGCGGCCAGTGGTTCCCGTACTGCACAGTGCAGATAGAGATTTCCATTCAGAGAGCTCTCTTGGACGGGACTCCTCTAGAGAAGGAAAGGAGCCTTTTCCCTAGGAAGCCAGTGGCTCCTAAGTAAAAATCTGCTAAGATGGCAGGGAGGGTCTTGGCTTTACTACTGTTGTTGTTACTGCTATTATCATTATATCAGGTATTTAAACTCCCCCTGTGAATTTTTTACTTATAAAGGTAAAAAAGAACGCAGATTGCTCTAGTCAGTGCAGCCGTTTTTGGACTTGATCTGAATCTTCTGGTAAAAGGAAAGGCGAGGAAAACAAAAAGAGATGAGGTAGAAGGCAGAGAGAACAGGGCAGAAGAAAGGAAGCGAGGTGCATAGAAGCAGGGTGTGGAAGAGGGGGAAAAAGGATGTGCCTCTTGTCATCCAAAACCAACACACTGTCTGCATCAATCATGCCTTTTTATTTTCTATATTCTGATGCTTTGCTCTATTCCAGGACCGTGCAACCCAGGAAGGAATGTTCTCCCGGGACTAGGCAGTTCTTAGATAATAACACACCTGCCAGTGTACCTTTCATATTCAAAACAACCAATCCAGAGCCCAGACCACCCTGCCCCGACCATCGCTATTAGGCCCTCACACTCTGGGCCAGTATCCCTCAGTCTCACTCCAGGGTCAGGTATCAGAGAGCTCAGACCACTCCTGTACCGCAGGGCCTTCTGAAGCTACTCAAACTAGGCAGTCTGGCCCATTCCTTTCTGCGGAAACCACAATAAAGGCTCTTACCCACATTTTCCCCTCAGTCCTTCTGTCTCCTGACCACCCGGTGCTTCCCCTGGTGCCCCCCCCCCAAACGTGGTGTGCCCCCTCCTCTTGGGAACCATCAGTAATAAACCACCTTTCCAGTGGCAGTAGTCTCCTGGCCTGTTGACCTCCCCATACCTGAATAATAACAAAATCTACATTTGGAAACAGCTGCACCCCACCACGCCCAGTCTCACCACTGGAAAACTCAAGTTTGTTTAACTGAAAATCAATTTCCTAGCCAAAGAGCTGGAGTGTGTTATTCAGCTGTGCTGTCGGAAGTACTGAGGATATATGTAAGTTCTGCAAGACAGACAAAAAAAGAAACAAAGCAGAAAAAACAAAATACCAAATCGAACGAAAAAACCAAAACAAAACTCTTATAGTTTTTTGGGGATGCAGCAAAATGGTCCATCTTACAGGACCATGTGCAATCGCTCAAACCTGTCAGATGATCACACAAACACCTTTATTTTACAGCTGAAACGTCTCGCCCAAGGTCACCAGTAGGGGCAAAGCTAGGATTGGATCCTAAATGTTCTGACTGATGTCTGTCTAGCATATTTTTCTCAGTCTGGTCCACATTCACCTAAAATGGAAAGAAACTAATAACTGACGTAGACTCTTGCTTGCGGTTGTCTAATCCTCTACATTATGTATATTTCCATTAAGCAGCCATTAAGATCTATTCATCCCAAGTAACTGCTGGAGTTGAGATGATTAATAAATAGTTTAGCTGTGGGTTCAGGAACCATTCTCAAGCTAAGTCCTTCCTAACATCTCAACAGGGAGCCTGCTCTGGGAGAAGCAGGGAGACCATGCTGCTGGGGGCCTCTGACTTTCTGAATAAAAGGTGGTAAGCCCTTCAACAGCTGGTCTGACAGCCTCTGCTCTTCAGGAGTTCTGTCCTCGCCTGCGAAGTACAGTGGTAGCTCACAATATCTTCCAGATGGGAAGCAGATCTGAAAGCAAGCAGTGAGATGCTGAAAGCAACCTAGGGAGTGTGAGACCCGCACACACAGCATGCAAGAGTGGGCCACAAACGTGCAGAAAATCGTTTACCTGCCACAAAGCAGAGCTGTTTTGCCAGTTCCACCTGGGGGAGCTGGGAGCGGGGTGGGGCAGGGACCGAATGAAAATCTTCACTTTTCTATTTCATCCTAGAGAAAAATGCTTTTTTTCTTCCTGCATTTTGGATACCCGAGGGGAAGTTAACTTTATGTCAATCTTAAACTCTCATTTAAAATTCAACATTTTCAAGTCGTCCTGCCTTCCCTGTTTGAAGTGGGACATATAGAATCCACCTTGCCAGGGAGAGTTTGGAGGGGAGCACCATCTGTAGGGACCACCCAAATCTTGCTATGAAAAATAAATGATACGGTCACTAAATACAACGCAAAAATACTTACCTTCATAAAGATGCGTATTGTGTTTTGTAAGAAATATTAGACAATTTCCTGAAACGTGTGTACGTATATGTATACATGGATACACATACCTCTGTACACACTCAGATTCTCAAGTACCATATATTCTTGAGTAAGGTATTTATAAAATTTTTCTCTGCTCATGCATGCAATATTTAAAAATGAAAATCTGGTGAGCTCACTGTTTTATCTTTATTGTCAACAAGCATTTATTAACTCAAAATCATGACAGAGTTTTATTGAAACAGTGGAGCTGTGGGTGAATTTTCTTCTGTTTTTTCAAAATTTGGATAATGAATCACGTTCCTTGTATAATTTTTCCTAAGACAATAGATTGATATATTTAATCATGTATATTCCTCTTCTGAAACATTATCTGAAATAATTTTTTGGATAGAACCCCTGCCTTCTGGAGGATTATATATTTACAACTTCTATCTTTAATATATCATCACAAGTTTGCTTAAAATACGACAGATCACCAATTCAGGCTGCAATCGTCTTCTAAGTCCTCAATCCTTAAACCTACGGTACAGTGTTACAATAAACAAACTCTAAACACAGAAGACTATACTGAATTTAATCTGGATACTTAAGTGAGGCTTTTACATTTTTCCCAAGTTTATACCACTTCATTCAACTCACAATCTGTATTACCAAATAATGCAATGCTTAATAAAGCAACTGCAGAAAAAAAAACCCAGATAGGGATAAATGATAAATATGCAGAAAGCTCCACGAAATGAAAAGATAATCCTTAGAATCATTTAGGTTGATTGTGTTGTTTTTATTAACTATGTCAGAATCCGCTTATCTACCACCAGAAAACATTTATTAACAACAGTGTATTTTAAAGAAATTGGGTTCAAAATGATTAATAGTTATATTTAATTGGTGAGCAAAGGAAATTTTCTGCATGAAAAGCGATTTTTAAGAGATGAGCATTGAGAAAGATTCAACCTTATGCCTGTTAAGGAGGCCACCATAATTTTGTTTTTTATAAAGGTTTCCTGCCCCTCCCCCTCACCTTCGGGGCTAAGACATGTTCCTTATCAGATGATTTGTTTTAGACAAGCAGAACTATCAAGACAAGAATTACATATTTTGCACATAAATGTGCAACCTTAAATAATACTTTTAGAACCTCCTTTGGGCTTCTCTCGTGGCGCAGTGGTTAAGAATCCACCTGCCAATGCAGGGCATGCGGGTTCGAGCCCTGGTCCAGGAAGATCCCACATGCCGCAGACTAAGCCTGTGCGCCACAACTACCAAGCCCGAGGGCCACAACTACTGAAGCCCGCGCGCCTAGAGCCCGTGCTCTGCAAGAGAAGCCACCCAATGAGAAGCCCACACACCGCGAGGAAAAGTAGCCTCCGCTCGCTGCAACTAGAGAAAAGCCCACAAACAGCAACAAAGACCCAGTGCAGCCAAAAAATTAAATAAATTAGTTAATTAATTTTAAAAAAGAACCTCTTTTATGTTAACATTCTCTAACTTGTTCTATATAATATATGCCATATTTTAAATATTTATTAAAATAATTCCTACAAAATGTCTACATGCTTCACGGTAGAAGCAACAAAAATTTATTTTCTGATTTGTCACCTGTCCAGTCACATTAGGATAATTAGTTATAAAATGACATGCTAACAATACGCCAGGTTATTTGAACATCTATTTAGGATCCTGATAACATTTCCCGTATTTGTCAATGAACTCTGTGGTGATAAGGGCATCCAATCATTTCAAGGCCTTGGAGAGTGGCTCTGCGTTGACTCTGAAGCCAGCCCTGGGCAACGGCGAGGGTGTTACACTTGACTTCAGACAGACTTGGGTTCACTTCTCACTGGCCATCTGTCTTTTGGTGACTTAGCCACAAAGCCAGTTTCTTCATCCTTAAAAGGGCATGATCCTTCTAACTGCATAGGGTTTGGCGAGGCTTCAAAAAGTCACTGAATGTAAGTCAACCAGCAGGGTAGGTACTTGATAAGTACTCATTAACATGCATAGGAAAACCTAGCTGCAACCCCTGCAGCACAGGGTAGGTCTGGTGAGGCAATGACATGTGCATTGCTTGCAGGTTCATATGCTGGACTGCTGACAAAGTTAGCAATGATGGGTGGAGCACAAGGTCTGGGACCAGGAGGCCAGACACACCTGGGCTCAGAGTCTGGCTTTATCCCTTACTCTCTGTGTGACATGGACAAATCCCTTTACCTGTCAAGCCTCGGTTTTCTCATCTGTAAAATAGGCGTAACAGCAGCAACCTCTTATGATCGTTGTGATGACTGTGGGATAATCTGCAGAAAGCACTGCTAAACACTAACACTGTCTTGACTTGTCTCATGTTTTCAGGAAATGCTACCCATTATTATTAATAAGTAATTTTTGCATCTTATTAATTTTTTATTGTTAGTCTGGGATTAAAGTGAGCTAAATCATTATGAAGGGACAGATTAGCACAAAAGTTTGCTGACAAACCCTATGTTATTTTTTTTTAGTTTAACTAAGTCCCTGATTCTTTCTTATCAGAGCAAAGGGCTTATAAATACTGCTGTAGTCCTTAAATTCAGGGTCTAAAACAACCTGCTGATTTCAGTTTCTTCAAAAATTCATTTAATTCTGTGTAGTTATCGATACCACTTTAAAAATGAGAAAAGACATTCTCTGACCTGAGAAACAAGCAACCGCTGAAAACAATAAAATCCAATTGTAACAAACAGGAAAAGCATAAATACATACGGACTACACAGATATGTGATAGATATATAACAGAAAAATGAATCAATCACATTAGTAACAGGAATGGCCCTACAGATCACGATAGCACCTGTGGGAATGTGATGTGTGATCGTAGTTAATGAAAATATATTCTTGAGAGATTCTAGCTCTTCTTACTACTATCTTCACTTTAAAAATAAACCTCACATTTCCCCTTTTGCATTTCTTCATTGGTTAACCACAGTGTTTTGAGGAAGTTTTCAGAAAGTCACAAGTTTCCTCCAGTGGCATGCAGTTTGCTCTACTGCCTTTCGTTGTCTCTTGTCATCATTCTTTAAGTGTTAGAGGAAGAATCACTTATACTTGAGCTGGTCATAAACTACACAGGAATATATAAGCATTTACCAGAAATGGCTGATGGAGGAATAAAAGCAGTAACCAATATTCAATGTTTAGTAAAAGGATGTTCTATTTGAATGTCTTGATTTTGTCTTTACTTAACTACTTCTGATAATTTATACATAATAATATTACTATTTCTTTTTGAAAATCTGGAGTACTTTAGTTAAAAAGTGGGAAAGTATGAGAATGCTCCTGGAAAATCTTTCAAATTACTTTCATTTCTGTGTGAGGTTGAGACTGACATGGAAAACTGAAACAGATTTCTGTGGGATGTATGTCACAGTCCAAATGAACTTGGGTAAAGAGAAAGTCCAGAGAGAGGGTCTTTCATTATTTCAACAATTATTTCTATCTCAAGTACATGTCAGCCCTAGGAATTAAAAAATAATTAAGACACAGGTTTCACTAAGAGTCTCACAGTTTAGGAAAGAGACAGATAAGTGAGCCACTACATTGTCATATAATGTGTGTAATAATAGAATTAGTTACTGTGGTCACACTGATACTCCTATTATCAACTACAATTATTTGTCCTATTAAACTAACTTAATAGCAGCCTGGAAAAGGTTACATCTAGCTTTTACCAGCACATATAACCTATACATCTTAAACTATACATCTATACATCTTAAGTCTATATAAAATCTACACATCCTGAATTTCAGTAACTGTCATAATGTAAGTCTTACCACTTTTAGGACACTTAAGCTAACACCTAGAGTTTTCATAAAAGGCCTCCAAATATATATAAATATATAATCCAGTTAGGGTGTTTAGCCCGCTGTTTAGAGTACAAAGGCCTTTACTGTCTAACAAGTACAAAGACATCACAGCTAAAGACTCAAAACCACCTAATTTTAAAAATTGTTAAAATTAAAACAACAAACAGTTTATAAAGCTATGCTAATTCATTGTTGTTTTGTAATTTAATTTTTTTAACATAGGTTAAATTTAAAATTTTTAATTAATCAGACGTAAGGTTGGTTTTGTTGGTTATTTATTTAAATCTCTCACAATGAATTTTTAGTCATATGGGCAATTCCTGTAGAATGAGCCAGCAACAAAACATCTGGGCAGAAAGTCAGTCTTGCTTAAATATTGTATCTCGCATATTTCAGGATTTTAAAAGAATTCTGTTCAAATATTTGTTCTAACAGCAGGTCTCCAGGACGTGTGAACTGTGACATATTAGGGATTTCAGATAAAGGCCTTTTAAAGCGAGACAATAATAGGATCTTAAGTTGAATGGAAAGATACTGGCCTTTAACTGCAGACGTGCAAAACAGACCAATACACACACCCCTACGCAGCCTCAGACATCTGCATTTATGATTGGGAAATGAGTGAATATTTACAATGATTCTCTTTGGGTGGGGGGGATTATAAGTGATTTTTCTTTTCTTTCAGGGTTTTTTTTTTTAAATGACCATTTATTACTTTTATAATTAGGAAAGAAAAAATTCTTTTTTTAAAAAAAATGTTCTCCAAAAGGGCAGATCCCTAAATCATTCTTTAGTGTAATTATTTGGTTCAGTTTTTAGTATACTACACTTCTATAGGAAATTAACATCTTAAGGTGTCTTTAAAAAGATTCCACATGGACTTCCCTGGTGGCGCAGTGGTTTAGAGTCCGCCTGCCGATGCAGGGGACACGGGTTCGTGCCCTGGTTCGGGAAGATCCCACATGCCGCGGAGCGGCTGGGCCCGTGAGCCATGGCAACGGGAGAGGCCACAACAGTGAGAGGCCCGCGTACTGCAAAAAAAAAAAAAAAAAAAAAAAAAAAAGATTCCACAGCTATAGTCTTAGTGAATTCATTTAAACATGACATTGAGATTGTAGCTTTAGCTTTAATTAGAATCCCTTTAACTTTACAGTAAAAATGGGAAGATACTGAATTCTTCAAGCCATCTGCTGAATTACAAAGCGTTTGGGACCAGTGAAACAGTTGTAATTCCTATAGGATTGTGGATCGAAGCTGGCAGCCACTGCTTTTGTGAATGAGAGCACATTTCAGCTCCTCTCAGCCCCTGGGTGGCCTGAGGCTCTATCTGATGTTCATAGTTTTAAGCGGTGGATGTTATGAAGATGCTCCTTCTCCTTCTTGGGCCTGAGAACCAATCTGGTCCTCAACAACATTTTCTTCTAACTTTACAGCTGCACATTTCATTCCACCTGCTGTTTCCTGAAACCCTTCTCCCTCCATTTAGCAGAGCGTGAGAATGCATCCTTTATGGCGTCCACTACTCCTGACGAGAACACACAGACACACACCTTACACATCACATACTACACACACGCACACACCCACACACATGCATCCCATATACCACACACATATACGCAGACCCTACCACACCCAGGAACATCTCCCCGGACTCCCAACCTGTCCAGTGGGGGAGGTAAGACAGTGCTGTATCACAGGAGATGCTGATGTCCTCAACAGGACTTCCAAAACACATCAAAACCTCATCTCTCATCAGTATCAATTTTTTCTAAATACAATTAAATTAAATGAAATTGTCTCCACACCCATGTCTCAGCCAGTGAGGCCACAGCATGGTGACAGCAGACTACCCTTACTCCTGAGCTCCTACAGCACCTGGGGCTGACCTGAGCAGTAACCTAACCTAGAAGGCAGTCAAGGACACCAGGTAGAACCCTGAGGTGACTGCCATTGATAACAGTGTATTGTATAATGGACATTTGCTAAGAGAGTAACGTTTAAATGTTCTCATTTAAAAGAAATTTATATATATATAAAAATTATATACACACACACATATACACATGAAGTGATGGATGGAACTAACTAAATGGGAGGAATCCTTTCACAATGTATATCAAATCACCATGATGTCCACTTTAAATATCTTAAAGTTTTGTCAATTATACCTCAATAAAGCTTAAAAAAAAAATTCATGTGAGTCCTGCCTCACTTGGCAGGGGAGACAAGCTGAGGGGCAGGTATAACTGACTTTATTAATTAAAAAAAAAAAAAGTAAAGTATCATTTTGTTCCATTTTATTAGGTAAAACATCTACTGTAGAAATTTTAGAAAATCGATGAGCAAAATGGAAACAAAAATCACCAAAATGCAGTTTTCTACGGAAAGATAACCACCACTGGCCTTTGGTTTATATGTCTAACCCTTTCCTTCCCTATACGTACAAACATATTAAGTTGCCTTAACAGTATGTCTTAGGCAAAAGACATTTACTATATCATCATCTATTTTATTAAAAATAATAAACAGTTTAATAATTTTGTAAAGAATTGGTGAAGCAAATTTATGGATCTGGAAATACTCTAAGATATCCTGAATTATGTGAATTATGTTATGATATAAAGGGAAATAAAATTCTAAAGGACTATGTATCTAAATTAACTAAGGTAAGACTATAACCTTGCTTAGAGAAAAATATCATATTTATAGACAGTATTACATTAAAAATATATTACATTATATTTGACATCAAAGGAGACCTTCACACGTGAGAACTCCACGTTAGGCTCAACTGAACCTCCTTGTAAGTTATTCTGAGTGTCTATAATTTACAATATAAAATGCTGATCCCACAGAAGAACCAGTTTCAAATTTACAGGATTTGTTTAAACCACGCTCAAAAGTTAGGACTTATAATTTTTATGTAAATCAATATCAAAAAAATTAACTTCATGTCACTCCTAGGATTGAACACTAAAATAAATCTAAGAACACTGGTGATACAGCATGTTCACAAGCATCTCTCTGCTGATTTCTGCTTGATGCTGTTGAGGAAATAATAATCCGGAGTCAGGTAAACCCAGAAAAGGGGAGTTAATGGAAAAGCAGTTCATGAACCATGGTGAAAACACAACAGGGGCCATTACAAGAGGATTAGCCAGGGGCTAGAAACACACAGAGAACACGAAAAAGAGATATGGTCTCTGTGTCATCCAATCATCTACATCATGTAATTTCCAGCAGCTAAGAGCTGATGAAGATTTTTTATTTATTCTTTTGTGTGTGTGTGTGTGTGTGTGTGTGTGTGTGTGTGTGTGTATACTCCCTTAGTGAATTTCAATCATACAATAGCAATATAGTGTTATCAACTATAGTCACCATGTTATACATTAGATCCTCAGACCTATTCATCTTGTAGCTGAAAGTTTGCACCCTTTTGACAACCACTCCCTATCTTCCCCTGCCCCCAGCCCCTGGTAACCACTTTTCTATCTCTTTTTCTGTGAGTTTGACTGGGTTTTGGGGGCGGTTTTTTTGATTCCACATAATATAAGTGATACCATGCAGTGTCTGTTTTTCTGTGTCTGGTTTATTTCATTTAGCATAATGCCCTCAAGGTTTGTCCATGTTGTCACAAATGGCAAGGTGTCCTTCTTTCTCATGGCTGAATAATATTCTATACCACTTCTTTATTCATTGAGACATTTAGGTTGTTTCCATACCTGGGTTATTATGAATAATGCTGCAGTGAACATGGGGGGGGTGCATATATATCTTTGATATCCTGTTTTCATCTGCTTTGGATATACCCAGAAGTGGGATTGCTGGATCATATGGTGGTCCTATTTTTTAATTTTTGAGAAACCTCCATACTGTTTTCCATAGTGGCTGCACCAATTTACATTCCTACCAACAGTGCACATGGGTTCCCTTTTCTCCACATCCTCACCAACATTTATCTTTTTTATGATAGCCATTCTAACATGTGTGAGGTGATATCTCATTGTGGTTTTGATTTGCATTTCCCTGATGATTAGTGATGTTGAGTATCTTTTCATGTACCTGTTAGCCATTTGTATGTCTTCTTTGGAAAAATGTCTATTCAGTTCTTCTGTCCATTTTCTAATCAGATTGTTTGGGTATTTTTGCTATTGAGTTATATGAGTTCTTTATATATTTTGGACAATAACCTTTTATTAGATATGCAAGTATTTTCTCCCATTCCATAAGTTGCCTTTTCATTTTGTTAGTGATTTCGTTTGATGTACAGAAGCTTTTTAGTTTGATGTAGTCCCACTTGTTTATTTTTGCTTTGGTGTCAAATCCAAAAAATAATTGCCAAGACTGATGTCAGGGTGCTTACCCCCTATGTTTTCTTCTAGCAGTTATATTCAAGTCTTTAATCCATTTTGAGTTGATTTTGTGTATGGTGTAAGACAGGGGTCCAGTTTCATCCTTGTGCATGTGGATATCCTATTTTCCCAACACCATTTATTGAAGAGACTGTCCTTTCGTAAAGTCTTGTCTCCTTTGTTGAAAATTCACTATAAACGTGTGGGTTTATTTCTGGGCTTTCTATTCCATTCCATTGATTTATGTATCTGTTTTATATCAGTACCATACCGTTTTGATTACTACAGCTTTGCAATATTGTTTGAAACCAGGAACTGTTTATTTATTCCTTAATCTTCTGAATAACATGTCTTCCAAAAAAGTATTCTTCATATTAACAAATACATTTGCACAAATCAAATCGACTATAGAAAACAAATCAAGGAAGAATACAACACAAGGAAGAACATAATTTTGAAATAATGATCACCAACAGAAAGGTATTTCACTTGTTCACAACAGTATCTACTGACAAGAACACTGAGTGTGCCTAAAGTTGTTTTTGCTGATCCTTGAGTCAGAGATGGAATCAAAACTAAGTCATCCTATCAATAACTCAAAGTCAGTTTAAAGTAAACATTACAAAGTATCTTCACGAGGATCAGCATTATGTTAAGGGCCTTAGAAGGTTCGATTAAATGTCCAACAGAGTACCGGAGCCCTCAGGGAGCAAAGATTGGGAGGGGCAAAAACTGTCAATTAAAAAACTTCTAAGCCGGGCTTCCCTGGTGGCGCAGTGGTTGAGAGTCCGCCTGCCGATGCAGGGGACACGGGTTCGTGCCCGGGTCCGGGAAGATCCCACTTGCCGCGGAGCGGCTGCGCCCGTGAGCCATGGCCGCTAAGCCTGCGAGTCTGGAGCCTGTGCTCCGCAGCGGGAGAGGCCACAACAGTGAGAGGCCCGTGTACCGCAAAAAATAAATAAATAAATAAATAAATAATAACGTAAAAAAACAAACAAACAAAAAAAAAACTTCTAAGCCAAACCAGTTGGAACAGCATTATAGCATTAAAACAAAAACCAAAGACAATTACCAAAATAAGCCATCTGTATTTTGCCACATGTGGTGTATAGCTCTATGTACATTTACTGGTAAATAGGCTCTAGTGTTTATTACACAATTTTCCCTAAGAACTCAAATCAATTTGCAAAAAAAAAAAATTCTCCTAAGAAATTGGGATAATAACCCCCACATGATCATAGTGACGGCTAATAACACCCATGAAAAGTGCTTTAAAATTTGTAAAGCGCTATGCAAACGCATTTAAATAGGCCGTCAGGACAGGGAGCTGAGAAGCCTGTGAGAAAATGAATGGACATAATGAGTTAGTTAAAGATTAATTGCTCCTGTCCTAAAGGGCTTCTCTGATAATGTTTCCTCACTGGTCCTTCAGGTAGCAGGTTGCCTAATGCACTTCAGACTTTTCCCCAGACACCCAGCTCTGCTCCCCAGAGCGCTGCTTGCACACGGAGACACAAGCACATTCTGGACTGGCTGGCTTCCGATCCTGAAGGTAGTTCTCAACCCATCTGAAGCCACCTGGAACACACAGACACCACTTTTCCTGCCTCGTCCCGCTCCTCGGATGCTCTCCTGAAGCACAGCCAAATAGGTTCAGGCAGAACTGCAACACAACTACAACTTCAGGAGAGCTCAGGCTTCCAGAGGACACGCCAGCGAAGGGCAGGGAAGTCGAGGCTGCCCTGGCGGTGCCACGTGGCCTGGCTAGAAACAGGGCTACCCAGGTGGCCACGTGTTTCCTTCCTTAAAACACATCTGCCCCCAGTTTAGACACTCAGCATGGCCTTGTCTCTGGCATCTTTAATTTCACAACACTGTCCTGGTGTCCGGGCACAGCTACACATAGTTCTTTCCCAGCAGCTGCCTCTCAATAAGCTTCCCTAAGATTCCATTACTTTAAGGACAATTTTTGTCCTTTATTTTATATGTAGACATACATACATATATACACACACATCTATATGCACACACAATTTTACAATGTGTGTGTGCGCATACAAACACACACAAACACATGTATTTTTTTTTTAAACCCAGGCTTTAATTACATTATATCTTCCTGTTTGCTCCTATCTGCTTTTACCACCTCCCTTTTATTCCATTCTGAGAATGAAAACATTCCACACCCTTCTGGTTATGCCTCGTCAACAGTGGACATAAAAGTAACCCATAGTTGAAATGTAGTAACATATGCAACTTATTTTAAAATGCATTGAAAATAAGGTACACTGATGGATAGATACAGGATAGAGGAAATAAAGCAAAATGTTAGCAAATGCAGAATCTCAGTGGTGGGCATATCAGTGTTCACTGCATAGTAAATTTCTCTGCATATTCCATCAGCTTCTCTGCATATTTGAAATTTTTCATAATAACATGTTGGAAAAAAAGAAGGGGATGGAAAAGGAGGGATGAGGGTTTTCTTCTCTTAAAGCATCAGAGCGTTCGGTTATGGACACCTGGCTCTGTGTATTCAACAGTTTCAACATTGAGTCATTGTCTGGCATTTTCAGATTTTTATAGGGGGCATGAAAAGTGCTGTCAAAACAAAAATGTTACATTATAATGTAAGTGGGATTAATTTAATACATTTCAGATCTCAAAATTTAAACAACAGGACAACAGTACAACATGCACAGCCCAATGATGTAAACCAGGGATTGAAAACCTTTTTCTGTAAACGGCTAGATAGTAAGTATTTTCAGCTTCAAGGGCTCCAGATCTCTGCCACAACGACGCAACTCTATAGCATGAGAGCAGCCGTAGACCAAATGTAAAAGAATGGGTGAGGCTGTGTTCCAATAAATCTTTATGTGTGGATATTTAAATCTGAATCTCATATAATTCTTACATGTCACAAAATATTATCTTCTTTTGACTTTTTCCAATCATTTAAAAATTTGAAAACCATTCTTAGCCTGTGGGCTGGACAAAAAGGCGTTGGGCCAGACTTGCCCTTCAAGTCATCTTTTGTGACCCCTGATATAAACCACAGTACCCTGGCCACTTCCGGTCCCAGTTATCAACGGCACATAAGGGCTTACATATAGGAGGAGCTCAAAGGGTGTCATCAATGCCCATGCGGCCAGAGAGCAGGCCCAGCACAGCACTCATATTCCATTTAGGAATATGAGATGGTGCCTCAAAAAAGGAAAATCAAGAGCCAGGAACATTCTCAGCACTACCTGTAACAGATCATGGGGCAAATGCCCACAGGACGCACAGGGGGAGAACTGCAGAAATAAGAGAGTCCAGGGGATTGCTCTGAACTGATACCCATCTTTCAGGCCCCTCCCCCCCACTTCCTCACTCCAATATTCTGTAACTCTCCTGTAAGCCAGAAAAAACAATAACAGTTTAATTTTCAGGTAACTAGCTTTTAAAACTATATGTAATATCTAGTCCTGTATGAAATCCTGAAGGATTCCATGCCCTCTGCCAGAGAGGGGGTGGCTTTTTCTTAGCATTAAGCAGAAGTGATGACTTTTTTCTACTCGTCCCGGGTCACTAATCTTGCAGAGGTTTGCACTGGCCTGAAACCCACCAGTCTTTGCTGCCCAGTGACTGTGTCCTCACCCCACCTCTCCCTCTCACAACTTACAAAGCCTTCAGATGGTCTCACCTCATGACCCTTCTTTTTGCTATTTATTCTGTTTTGCCCAATTATAATACAACGTATTACATGCTCAGTAAAGAAAATGCAGGAAAGCCCAACGGGAAAAAAAAAAATCAGGCCAGCTTTCAAATATTGTTTCTTCTTTGAACAACAGGCTGGAGGCTGGTGGCCCAGTAATGCACTCCAGCAGAGGGCATGGGGCACAGCCCTCCACTCGGAGGGGACCGTGCACAAGAGGACTTGTGAACAAGCCACGATCCATCATGGGGTGCAAACGAGAAGCACACGGAACCAAACCCACTGCGTGCGACCCAGAACCATCAGACTATATTTTCCCTAAAAAATGGTTCTGTCTCTTCTCTCCCTCTCCTCCCTTCCCCCATCTCCTCCACAAATGCACCTCTCTCTAGCTCTCGCTCACACTCTCTGGCTCTCTTCCCTCCCTCTCCGTCTCCTTTGAGGGAGAGGGTTAGATAGATAGATAGATACTTTAAAATATATCTATGTCTCTACTTGACTTTCTAAAGGGTAAGCATTTCTTAAATTCATCGGTCTCTATCTTTAAAAGGCCTGATGCTAATCCTTGGTTCACGGCTGCTCTGTCCCCCTGGGGAAGGAAATTACTTAAAAACCTCCTTTGAAGGGGAGACCTGCATGAATATGAAGAGGTCACGGATCTGGGCCCAATGAGTATCTTTGTTCCAGGGAGACTGACCTTCAAAAGGGCCCCTTAGGGATATCCTTGGATGTCCTTTCCCACCGGCCACGAAGGCTCCCCACTGCACATCTTTTTCATGTAGCAACACCCAACCCAGTTCATCCAGGCTGTCCCCGAATGCCAGAATTCCATTGGAAAGTCGAGTTTAGGAATGAAATAACATGTTTATCTTTTTAAAGAGCCACATTAATATTCCTCAAATAGAGGAAAACTGCTCTGGAATTTTCGAAGAAATACAGTGGATGAAAGAACTTTTCGTCCGTTATTAAAACTAAAAGGGAGGGCACGCAGCTGCCTATTAACTTAAGTCTCTGCTAACTTCAAAATGAGTGCAGAAAAGCAGACCTATTATCTGACCCTCAGAGAGATCGAGGCTGTTAACGTGCTGAATATGAATTGTACATACAAAACAAACTTGAAATCAACTTGCAAACTGAAAATCAAGCTACCTTTCAAAGACTAAAGGCATGAACTGAGAACACAACCTACGTTGTTAACACAGGGTCTCTGAGGTTGATGCTAAAAGTCAAAAGAGCTCTCAACTGCTTCTCCTAGATCTCTGACAACTGCACAAAAGTGACAGTCTCAATGTTCAGCTATTTCTCACATTCTGGAAAATGCTATGTTGCTATGGCATAAGTTATGCTGAATGGAAGAATAACAGAACACAAGAGAAACCATGTAAGTTCCTTTTTTTTTTTTTGAAAAGGCGCTTATATATACACATATTTTTAGGGTTCCCTTTTCTCCACACACCCTCCAGCATTTATTGTTTGTAGATTTTTTGATGATGGCCATTCTGACCAGTATGAGGGGATACCTCACTGTAGTTTTGATCTGCATTTTAGAGAAACCATATAGCTTCTTGTTGGAGAAAACAGGAGGGCAAGATTAGGCTGTGCTTTTTAATTCTAAATACGGATGGTAGCAGGGAGGGAGCAGTGAGCTTAAAAAGTAATGACAGCACTGCAGTAAGAAGTTATGGACATTCTTTCATTTAATGTACACAGATCTCTAAGGCAGTTCTTAGGATCCTATTTTGCAGATGAGGAAGCAGGAGTCCTGAGAAGTGAAGGAGACATCAGATACTCCACCACCCCAGGTATTCTCATAAAACCCCAAATTTAAAGGGCCAGAGGCAACAAGGAAGAAACTTACAGCAGGAGACCAGATCCCAGTGCAACAGAGGGGATCTGCCCTGCACTAAGGGGCAGGCGACCAGGACCCCTCCTCCTGGGCTCTCCCGGGCCAGCCTGAGCCTCTGGGGCTGGCAGCTTCCTTGCTCCAGGCAGCCTCAATGTAGTCAGTTATTCAGCAGGAAAAGGGATATGGGCTGCAGCCCATGTGGTGTTAAAGCTCGGTCTCCTCCAATGCAACCTGGGCCTTCCCTCCAGCTCTGCGGTCAAGAAATTAAAACAAACAAGTAACCAAATAACTATGCCATTCATCCCCCCATTCATGCATGCATTCACTCCATCACTTTTTATTGAGCACCTACTATGTGTCAGGCAGGTACTGTTCTAGATGCCTAGGACAAAAGAGACAAAGATCTCTGCCCAAAGAGTCACAGAATAAATAACATCCTTAACTTTAAAAAGGTACGGTTATATTAGTAGTATGTTAGAAAGTGCTAAGTGCTGGGGGAGAAATAGGGCAGAAAATGGGGTACAGTGTGGGGTGAGAGGTGATTTTAATAGGGTGATAAAGTTTGGTTTCATCAAGAGAGTTACACTTGAGCAAACGCTGAAGGAGGTGAGGGTGTTAACATGTGACTCTCGGGGGGGAAGAGCATCCCAGGAAGAGGGAATAGACATCGCATTCCAACAATAAGCTTAAATGGATAAAGCGTCCATATACTGCTGAAGTACTCGGAAGAATGATTAACGTAGAACAGTGTTCAACCATCTGGATATTAGGCTTACACGGCACGTTCGTGTTAGTGTCACCGGCATTCTCTGTACAAATGTGGCTTACTATGTTGATGAACGTATATGATGAATTCAAACTACCTATGCATACAGGAGTATGAAATAATGTGGCCTGCACAGTGCACTGGGAGTGTTTCTGAAATCTAACTTTCCACTTCAAAGTCACTAGAACGCAGCAGCAAAGGAGGACTCGTGGTTTCTGCATTCCAGTCGACAAACGATCACTTGCAGATAAGACCTCAGCCAAAAGATCCCTTCCAGTCCTTGGATTTTTTCCTGGCTTAACATAGCGTGCTATCAAAGGAGAAGTATTTTAAATGTCACTTGCGAGAAGAGGAGGATGTGAAATAACCACCTGAGGTAAGTCCCAACAATTCAGCCAGTGACAGCTCAAAAAAAAAGCTCAGTGTTTGGAAATGACCCAAAGAAAACATGAAGTTTGTGTTTTGGAAGACAGTATTGCATGCACATCTATAAAAGGGATTTTCAAAGGCTCTGGGGATCTTTTGCCAGATCACCTTCCTTACAGGCCTGGATTCAGAATGCATCAGAGAAGCTTCCAGGAAAGTTCCCAGGGGGAGCAAGCTCTCTCTGCACTCTGCTAGGGGGGCTTGGCCAGGCAGGCTTGTCCTACCACAGAGCATTCCCCCCACCGCCATGCTTGGTGAGCAGTGATGGCAGCGGGGGCTTCCCTGCGGTACCGAGCTGTTGCTTCTGGACTAGCAGACCCAGCAGATGCAAAGAGCCAGTATGTGCTGGGCTCTGAGAGGGTGAGATCAGTGTCAGAGACCCAGGAGGCCCATCCCCTCCAAGCCCCTCATTCTAGCAAAGAGGAACTGGAGGGTAGGTGATCCACCCAAGGACACACAATGCTCAAGAGCACACAAGTCAAGGTCAAAAGATGAGCTTCCTCAATTCCCTTCTGGGATTTTTTTCAGTCACTGGGAGATCAAGACCTAGAGAGGCAGAGGGTTGCCCCAAATGAAACAACGTATCAGTGAAGTATGCAGACCCCAGCTCTCCTCACTTGAGTGTACAGCCGCCTACTAGGCTTTGGTCTCACAGAATGTTTGTGGAATGTTTGTTCCATCAGCTAAGTAAGCACAGACAACTAACATGGCCTTTGGCCCTCCACCCTTCAGGCATCCACTTTCACAGCCTGCCTGAGACCAGTGTGTTCTGTTCAGGTGGTTCTTTCCATCCCCTCCTCCTTGGCCCCACTGCCAAGAGTCTTCTCTGTTCTTATGGGAAGGAATTGTGTCGAACTAGCCTCTCACTGCCTTTGAAGCAGAAAACAGCATATGGAGGTGGTTTAGTTTGGGTTCTGAGTTTTTCAGAGAAATGCCTTTATAACATTTCTAATTGGCCTCAACATCAAAGAAGGCGCGTCACTCACCAGAGAGAGCAGCAGAGAACAATTAAGGATGGCTGAATGGTGAGATGTCAACCAGATTTGGGCAGTGACACCACCATTACCATCACCTTAAAGGACCGTTCAGTGCACAATTACACAGCAGTGTCTTGGGGGATGTCTTCGAAAAAGACACCAAACATACTTGGTTAGGGCCATAATGATCCTCTAGAAAGCTTCCCACCCACTAGCAAATGGAGTCAAAATGCTAACACTGGAAAACCCCAGACGTCCTTCCGTTGGTGAATGGATACACTGTGGCATGTTCATAGGACAGGGTAGTACTCAGCAATACAAAGGGATGACTGATATAGCAACAACTTGGATGAATGTCAAATGCATTATGCTACCCAGACTTAAAAGGCACACATGCTATGATTCCATTTCTATAGCATTCTCGAAAAGGAGAGACTAGAGGAACAGAAAACTGATAAATAGTGGTCAGATGCTGGGGACAGTGGGGGTGTTAACTACAAGAGGCACAAGGAAATTTGAGGGGATTACAAAACTACTGTACCTCTTGATTGCAGTGGTGGTTACATGACAATATGTATTTGTTAAAACTCATAACATTGTACGATATAAAGTATAATGTTACTGCATGCAGACTATATCTGGAAAAAAACGGCCAAAAATAAAAAATCTAGTAGTAACCAGGAAAAAGAGCAAAACCCAGCAAAGAATTTAAATATTTGCTGTTTCTAGGTGAGTTCCACTTTAATATTTAAAAACAAACTTACTGGAGGAGAATGGATACGTGTATACATATGGCTGAGCCCCTCTGCTGTGCACCTGAAACTATCACAACATTGTTAACTGCCTATCCTCCAAGATAAAATTAAAAGTTAAAAAATAAATAAAACACAAAATAAAACATAAAAACAAACTTGCATGTCTCTGCACATTGGTGGCTCAACTGACTGGCTGTGTCCTTCGGAGCAACTGACTTCTCACCCCGTGGTGGGAGCAACAGGGACAGGTAATTAAGCTCCTCAAACTTTCAAGCATCCAGTAGGAGTCAGGTCTAGAGAGAGGAGCTGGGCAAAACGGAGATGCCCCAGTGTCAGGCCTTGGAGAGCTCACAGGGGAAGGGGGAGGTAGACCAGAGTCCCCAACCTGCTGCTTTGGCTGCTTTGCAAAAGAAATACCATACACACACAAAAAAAAAAAAAAAGAAAAAAAAGAAATACCACAGGTTTTTCTGGACGTTGACATCACATCGTTCATTAATTCAACTCATTTTTGAGTTATGCACAGTGAAAAACAGAGATGCAGAAAGTCCTGGAACTCACCCCCACATATAGAAAGACATTCATCCACCCCAATTGCTTCCATTGGGCCACCACAGGCTTCCATGGGATAAAATGGGACCCTGGGGAGACTGCAGGGCACACCATTCATACAGCTTGGATGTGAATGTCTGTGACTGGTGTCCCCTGGAATTCTGTGAGGAGGTGGTTCTGGCAGGAAACCCACCCCAGCTCCACCTGCAGGCTTCTGAGAAAGATGCAAGTTCAAGAGGTCAAGTCTGTGCTTCCCAACCTTTCTATCCCACATCATGGACTATATAGAAAGGATATCTATGCTTCTTGCAGCCTGAGATAACCAGCCAGGGGCTCCAATGACCCCAGGCCCTGCCTAGATACCCTGAGAGTGAGGGCACCGAACCACAGCCCAGTCCACCTGGAACGTGAGGGATGCTCCTTGATCCTCCACTCGAGGAGCCTGGGAGGATCCAGAAGGGTGCTTGCCAGTGGGTCTAGAGACCTGGGAAACTGAGTTCTAGTGATAGGGCACCTCTGGCCTACTTGGAGCCTTTGCGAAACATGTGCCCCCTCTTCCAGGAAGAGGTCCCAGAGCATCAGCTGGATTACAGTCCTGACCCCACCCCTTCTCAGCCTGCTGCAGAGCCTTTGGCAGGGTACAAACTGCTCGTCCTGCAGGATGGCCTTGCCTAAGAGCCAGAATTTCTGTCCTGTGTGCTGTACATATCCTATCCACCTCTGTCAGGGGGAACAGACTGTCTTTCAGCAAATTCAAAGTACTGACTAGCATGTCTGTGATTTTTTTTTTTTGAGGATAGCAAACATAAATACCTAGGAGTTCATAGTTTCCTACAATTCAATTTCCTCAGTCTAGGTCAGGCTTAACTTCTGAAGTCTCCCACGCTCACATGGACGGCTCAAAGTGGCTTCCTCTGATGCTTCCCTATAGCTACCAAGAACTGAATCTAGCTAGTCCTCAAACCTGTTTGATGGCCAAGTGGCAACCAAGGAGCTCCCTATCTGGAAAAAGTACACTTGGAGTCATACCTCACACTTTATACCCAAAGGAATTCCAGATGGATGACAGAATTTAAACATAAGTACTAAACCATAAAAGTACTAGAAGAAACTACAGAAAATATTTTTTAACGAACTCAAAGTGAGCAGAGACTTTCTAAATGTGATACAAAACCTAAAAAAGATGAAAAAATTTTGATAAATTTGACTACCCTAAAAAAATATCCTCTTGGGATGATGAAAATGTTCTGGAGCTGGATTGTGGTGCATAACCAATGTGAATGTACTTAATACCACTAAACTGTACACTTAAAAATGGTTAAAAAACGGGGCTTCCCTGGTGGCGCAGTGGTTGAGAGTCCGCCTGCCGATGCAGGGGACACGGGTTCGTGCCCCGCTCCGGGAAGATCCCACATGCCGCGGAGCGGCTGGGCCCCCGGAGCCTGTGCTCCGCAATGGGAGAGGCCACAATAGTGAGAGGCCCACGTACCACAAAAAAAAAAAAAAAAAAAAAAATGGTTAAAATGGTATATTTTATTTTATGTATATTTTACCATAATACAGAAAAACCTATCCATGGTGGGGGAAAGACCAGAAACAAAGTCAAAAGACAAAGAACAACCTAGAGAAAAGATGTCTAAATCATGCCATAGGCATAAAGCAATTTTTAATATATAATGAGTTCCTACAAATGAATAGAGGTCTAAAAAGTTATTGAAAAATGAGCGAATAGTATGAACTGAAAGTTCACAGCAAAGACAAATAGTTCTTAAACACATGAAGAGAAGCTTATACTCATTCATATTTAAAAATTAATGAGGGAATTCCCTGGCGGTTCAGTGGTTAGGACTTGGCGCTTTCATTGCCGTGGCCTGGGTTCAATCGCTGGTTGCGGAACTAAGATCCTGCAAGCCATGCAGCAGGGCCAAAAAAAAAAAAAAAAAATTAATGAAACCACACCTATCAAAATAGAATGCACCCAGAAGTTTTAAAAGAAGGTAGAGAAATCAGCTCTCTCAATTTTGGATCGTTGGGTTGTAAACTGGCTTATCTTCTGTGAAGAGCAACTTGGCGATATACCAGAATGACAAATGTTCATACCCTCTGACCCAGCTATTTCACTTCTAGGAATTTATCCTACAGATAATTTCAACCTTTTATACAAAAGTATTCACTGAAGAATTATTTGTAATAAAAAATTAGAAACGAACCCTAAAAGTTCATAGATAGGGAGAGAGTTAAATAAATTACGGTAAACTCAAAGGACAGAAAGAAGCCTTTCTCTTTCTGCAGTAATGGGATGATTTTCAAAATATGTTGTGAGGTGAAAAAAACCAAGTGTAGAACAATGCATATAATATGATACGATCTCAGTAAAAACATGAAAATATGCATAAGCTTACTGACTGAAATATGCACAGGCTCTACCTGGAAGGATCCCCAAGAAGCTGAGGAGCTGGTAGCTGGAAGACAGAGGAAGGGGCACGACTTTCCCTGCATGTTCTCTCTGACGTCTGTGTTGTGTGAAAGGTGTGACCCATTTCATTTTAGAAGACGTAAAGGGATCTATATGTCTCTTGTTCCCCATAACTGGTTACCCGCATCGGGTACTGATGATTAGGGCAAGTCCCTACACTGGTAGACAAGAAGGCCCTGCCTTCCCTAGAAGATGGGGAAGAAAAATGCCAGACTTAATAAAGCTGGAAGAAAGGGACACAGAAGGAGATGCTGTCCTCTCTCCTCTTCTTTGTGTCACTGCCCGAGTGCTAACATCCCACCAGAAGGCAGGGCTCTGTCAGGCAGTTCTGATGGTGGAGATGGTCTCTGGTGCCTCTTCCTTCCTGAGCTCCCTCACTGTCCAGCAAGGACCTTGTCCTCATGGGGTGCAAACTGGAGTCCCATGAACTGGCTGCTGGTTCCAGCTTTGAAGTCTCACTCATCCACGTGAACAACACTTTCTGAGTCTCCAAGCACACATCTGGCACCAGCCTTGGAACTGGGCTCAGCAGTGAGTAAGACAGGTAAGCAGTTGCCTTTTCAGACAACTGCTTAAACACGGAGCTGGGGAAGCGCTCCAGCCAGTCCATGCTGCTCATGAGAGCCTACTGCTCATTTTGCAGAAATTTTGCATGTTACACATAGCCACTGTTAAAGAATACAGAATCCAACAATGTCCCAATCCCGGCAATGACACCAAAAGCAAAAAAGATAGCACTACTGCAATCAGCAGTGCTGAAGTTGAAAGAGGGTTCAATTTACTGAATATAATTTGTACAAGGGAGAGAAATCGTTGGACAGTAGATCACATGCCAGATTGAGTGGCAATCAATTTATTGGGAAAAGAATTAGCAGATGGGGATGCCTCTCCATTTGTCAAAACATCATCAAGCACAGGTTGACCACAGCAAAAATTAACAAACGCATTCTGGCTATATATATGGAATTTATAATAATGAATATGGATATTTTGTGATTATCTGTAAATTGTTACACATCCTTTACATTAGTAAAATTTACAATAAATGTATGTATGGTATACATATACATGTGTACATTAATACACACATACACGCATTTCAATTCACACTGAATTGAACTCTGCTACCTTGAGATTAACTTCTCTAAACTCTGGTTTCCCAATCTGAAAAAGAAGCATAAAAAAACCACTTCCCACCTGCCTTCAAGGGTCAAAAAAGAAACTTTAAGCCATAAAGTTGAACCCTAGTTGTCTCCAATATCCTGATTCTTCCCATCCCACGGTGGCTGATTTTTAAATACCTGTTTGCAACAACTGTCCTTGGCTTTCGAGCAGCTGTCTTCTCGCCTGTAACCTCTTTATTACCACAAGAAGGAATGCTACCCGAGAAACAAGAGCTGCACCGCCTTGGAAACTGCTCTGGCTCCAGATGTCCCTGCCCCCTCAGAGCAGCGCTCCCCCAGGCTGGCAGTCCCTCCACTTGCTCCTTGAGTGGGAAGGCTAACTGACACCTTGTCGTAAGGCTGGCAACGCTCCCAAACCCTCAGCAGCAGGAGCCCACTTTCCCATCAATCCGTTTACAGGATTCTACCAGAGTCCTCTGTTTTTTCTCTCTGGGTGCAACTCCAGCACTTTCTAGAGAATTAATTTTAAATCGTAATTAAATCCTATCTTTTAAGAACACATGATACACCTTTCTACTCGCACTAGAATCAATTAAAATTTACTGGGGAAGAAGTCAATTCTATACTCAGACTTCCTTTTTGCTTTCTGAAGCCCCAGTTTTCCAGCATCGTAAAAAAAAAGAGCAAATTTGATGGTACTGAAGAGACTGCCGACTGCAGAAAGGTTTAACATCAAGTCCCATGGTTTTCACTTTTAAACTGCAAATATTCCAGGGCAAACAGTTGTGCTGTAGAGGCTCTGTTCACAGGCTCAGCACAAACATGTGCTGCTTTCTCTAAGAACCACACTAGCTGTGACATGGGCACATCAACAGCTGGTGCCTATTGCCTCTAGTACCTACTTTCCCTTCAGTAACTGAGAGGGGGTCAACCACAGTGTATTCCCACTAGACTCCCCCAGACTTTAAAATCAGACAATGAGAATAGGTAACATGGTAAAAAAAAAAAAAAAAAAAAAAAAAAGTACCTATAGATCTGGGGGAAATCATCAGGATTTCTGCAATGGAAATTGTACAATGGAAAGGATATAGCCATTTTGTCCATATCCTACTCTCCAGCTAGCAGTTGAAACTGGGACCCACTCTGGACCTTTACAGGGCTGTCGCTACCCAGGGCTATTCCAAGGATGAAAACATACTATGCATCTTAAGGAACTTTTTAGTGATTACTTATCCACCTTTAAAACTCATAGGAACTATGGTACAGTCCTTCATTTCAGAATATTGTAATATGACCAATTAAGACAACAGGTATTTCTGGAATACTTTCTCTGTGCAAGATGCTGGGAACAAAAGAACTATGACACCTTAAGGGGCTTACAATCTAGGGAAGATAAACACGGATACACACACACACACACACGCACGCAGGGACGGCCAGCAATGCAACGTGGAGAGTCTAAATGCTGGATGACTGTGCCAAAGAGGAAATATCCAGGAGTTTGCAAGAGGAGGGAGCACTTTGAAAGGGGATGGTCAGGAGTGGCTTCCTGGGAAAATGGAATATAAATCCAGTGTTCAGAGTAGGGAGGAGGGCCCTGCACACTGACAGTGCAGATTCTGACCACCTGCACCAAAAGAGGGGAGCAGTTCCATGGCAAACCCAGTGCTATTTCTCAGCTGTCACTAGTGGACGCCTCTCTCCTGGTTACTCTCCATCTCCTCCATCTGTCCACCCGCCCCTCCCCACCCCACCCCCAATCTGTTCTTCACCGTTCTCTGCCCAGCTGGAGGCTGCCCCACATCCTGCTCCCTGGGGGGCGAGGGGGGGGGTAAGAGGAGGCACTGGCTGAAAGGAGGAGGGAGAGGTCAGGGTGTGTCTTCCCCAAAGTGGCCTATGTGCTGAAGGCCCTCCTCAGTGGCCCCAGCTCAGCCCTAGGCACAGTATCAGCTTCCCAGACTGTGTGTACTTGGCCGTCCTTCACCTTGACCATCAGGAGTGGACTCATTTCTTTTTTTTTAATTTTATTTATCTTTGGCTGTGTTGGGTCTTCGTTGCTGCGCGCGCGGGCTTTCTCTGGTTGTGGCGAGCGGGGGCTGCTCTTCGTTGCGGTGCGCGTGTTCTTGCTGCGGTGGCTTCTCTTGGTGTGGAGCACGGGCTCTAGGTGTGCAGGCTTCAGTAGTTGTGGCACGCGGGCTCAGTAGTTGTGGCACATGGGCTTAGTTGCTCCGCGGCGCATGGGATCTTCCCGGACCAGGGCTCGAACCCATGTTCCCTACATTGGCAGGTGCCACTGTGCCACCAGGGAAGAGGAGTGGACACATTTGTTGCCAGCACCCTGACTGACCCATTTCCCTTCCCCACCGTGTCCTCCAAATCAGCCCCTGTCCACCACTGACTAGCTTCCCCAGGTGACTTCCGGACCAGGGCTCGAACCCATGTTCCCTACATTGGCAGGTGCCACTGTGCCACCAGGGAAGAGGAGTGGACACATTTGTTGCCAGCACCCTGACTGACCCATTTCCCTTCCCCACCGTGTCCTCCAAATCAGCCCCTGTCCTTTCACACCCTCCACCACTGACAAGCTTCCCCAGGTGACTTCCGTATAAGTGCCCCTCCCCCAGGGAGCTGGGAGAGGGCACTCTTCACACCTCCTGCCACATCCTGAGACCTGACTTTTCACCTTTAAAAGCCCCCTGCTGGGAAGAGGGGATATTGGAGGCAATAACTAAGCTATATGGGTTCCCCACAGTCACACAGCATGCTAATGCCATCCAGCCTGCTGGAGAGGCAAGATCCGGGGGCTAAGAGAATGAAAAATGAATAAAAAGCAAGGAGGTATCTAGCTTTGACTAAAAATTAGAAACCAGCATTAAACACACACACACACACACACACACACAAAGCTATTCAGCAGGTTAAAAACAGAGTCGTGGAGATGGCAGCAGAAGGCCCCCCTTAGGAGACAGGAGGGTGGACTGAAGTCTGGCAGTGATGGGAACCCAGCCAAGCCATGACTCAGAGCAGCCTGCTCAGCAGGATGGGGCAAGGCAGAAACTTCGATGTTGGTCATGGGTGGCTACCACACTGGACAAGCGACATCCGGAAGTCTCTCCAGGTCTTACTCATTGTCAGTGCCACCCCATGCCTCTGGGAAACAGCAGACACACCCACTCCAGGGACAGTACATAAAAGCCAGACTAAGACAACACCTGCCTCAGACCTCTGGCTCACACCATCTGCATCCTGCTCTCTTCCTTCCTAAGCTCTCGACACCCAAGGTCAATACCTTCCTTCAGGGGCACTTTCTTTGCTCACTGGGTGCAGGATCCTCCTTGCCTACTACCTGCTCCAACCCCTAGGTCCATTTGTTAACACTTCCCTGTCCTGATACTGTAGCCCAGTGGTTCTCAATGGGCTGAGGCGGGGGTGGGGGCAGATGTTACTAGCATCCAGCGGGCAGAAGCCAGGGATGCTGTTAAACATTCCACAACCACAAAGAATCACCCCTACCAAAATGTCACTAGTACCAAGGTTGAGAACTTTCAGTTTAAAGGAAGGAAACATCGGGCTTCGCTGGTGGCGCAGTGGTTAAGAATCCTCCTGCCAATGCAGGGGACACAGGCTTAAGCCCTGTCCTGGGAAGATCCCATATGCCGCGAAGCAACTAAGCCCGTGAGCCACAACTACTGAGCCTGTGTTCTAGAGCCCACGAGCCACAACTACTGAGCCCGTGTGCCACAACTACTGAAGCCTGTGCGCCTAGAGTCCGTGCTCTGCAACAAGAGAAGCCACTGCAATGAGAACCCCGCGCACTGCAACAAAGAGTAGCCCATGCTTGATGCAACCAGAGAAAGCCCGCGTGCAGCAACAAAGACCCCACGCAGTAAATAAATAAATAAATAAATAAAATTTATTAAAAAAAAAAAAAGGAAGGAAACATATATTGAACACATTGTATGAGCCAGGCACTGTGCTGGATGTTTTAAAGTTCTTTGAACTTCTCGCTTCCATGACAGGGCAGAGAAACAGGTCACAGAGTAAGCCCTACCACCCATCACCCAATCTCTAGTCATGACTTAGCAATTTTGGGTGTCCAATGGTTGCCTCCACCATCTTAAACACATTATCCAAGGCCAATGTCTTTCCAAACCTCGGTTTTCTCATCTGTAAAATGTGGATTAAATACCTCCCTCCAGCCCCTGGTCTAAAATGGGTTCCCAGTAAATCTTAGTTTCCTTGTCTCCTCCTTCATGTCTGAGTTCCAATTTCTTCCAGGGAATAAATGGGTGGACACGTGCGCGCACACATATCCGCTCAGGCACCCACCTGCTTATGTTTTTCTGTCCCCACAAGAATGTGAATGAATGAGTGAATAAATGAATGAACACTCCAAGTCAGAATGGCCTCTTCTTGCCTGAACTCCAGAAACAGTTTTTCATACTGAATTCCTCTCACTCCTTATTTAGGTTTTCTATTATCATTGGTTGTATAAAGTCTGTCTGCCCTACTTGGTTAGGAACTTGCTGAGATAAACAGTCCTGCCTGACACCCCAGCCAGTGCTCTATCATTCAGAAGTCCAATCAACCCTGGATGAATGAATATGTGATGAACGGATATCACAGTTCACACGACACTTCTGTTTAACGGTCTATTTATGTTGCCTGTTTATAGTTAGCATTGTCAACTCCCTGATATTTCTCTTGAACTTATCTCATAAACCCAATTTCTGGGCATTTTCCTTTGCAAATTTGTGAGCATCTAATGTCACTTTTATAAACTACAGATATCTCTACTCAATGGCCCAAAGAATAAGGAAGCATCCTTTAAAGGGGCCTCTGGTGCGACCGCCATGCTCCTTGAACAAATGGGCCCCCAGTCCAGGGAACAAGGATGCACTCAAATGCCTAAGTGGGCATTCACTCCCAGCAGCTGGCAGAACCTCGCCATTAAGTAAATCCTAACAATTCAGCCTTTCAGCCACCAACCTAATAGGCTTTTCTTGGCACAGGCAATTCTGGCTTGGCCAAACACTTATTTTCACATCTTAAATCAGTACGTGTCAGAACTGAACGGAGGCTCAGACCTGCCGTACGTCTTGCCTTCTGCAGCAAGTTCATCTCAGAATGGAACTCACACACTCATTCAGATCCCTTCTTCCATAAAGATCTGGAAGAAAAATCAATGATTTGTTCATCTGATCAAATTCCTAGTCTCTTATTGAGCTGCTTAAGACAGTTTTTTCATTTAAAAAGCAGCTAGAAAAATGAAATTGACTTTTCGGTAAGTTACAGTACACCCTGTTAAAACATAAATTTGTGTGCTGACATACCTCAGGTTCTTAATGACGCCAGGATGACCGTCCCTCTGAGCATTTCCGAGCAGCTCTCTCCCGGCTGTTGTTCAGCTTTTAGTTGTCCTGGCTTCCCTGAAAGCATGTTTTCCCATCTTAATAGACCCTCCTTGACATGAGCTCCTCCCTCCCTCTTCCAGGGGCGTCTGGGTGCACTTTGGCAATGGCATCCCTGCAAGCCCCATCTCCAGCAGCCCGCTTTCAAATGCACGGCTAAATTCCTGGCTAACTTGTTTCTCAGGAGCTCTGCAAATCATTGACCACGCTACTGGGCGGACCCACCAGGGAGCCCAGCACATAGACCGAGTCCTGGGTCCGAGCCAGCCAGAACAGGCAGCTAGAAGGGCAGATCACATAAACGACGTCAAACTTGGTAGAATGAGCTCACCCTGCAGGCTGAGCCAAAGATGGGGAGAGAGACAGAGGAGAAAAGAAGAGGAGGAGGAAGGATGGAATTGAGGTGAAGTGGGCCGTCACCCCCACCCCGCCCCTGGAGACCAGGTCAGAACCCCGGTAGGGAAATGAGGAACTAACAGAAAAAGGCAGGACCCCGGTGACAAGGATCCAGAAGCATGTTCAGTCTCTCCTGCGCTCTCTGTCTTATTAAACAGCTGCCCCTTCTCCAGCACTTACAGTGTGCCTGCTACTGGGCCAAGTGCCTTACACGCATTACGTGTGTCTTCACAACAACCTTATGAGGGAGGTATGATTATCCCCATTTCACAGATGAGAAAACTGAGTCTCACAGAAGTCAAGTGACTTTCCCAAGGCAACAGTTAGTGCACTGTGGAGTTAGGGATTTGGGTCAAAAGCTCTGAACCACATTCTAATTTCTGGACATGTACCTTCACAAGGCAAATAAACAAAGCCTCCTGTGGGCTTAGCTGAATCCCACCCCATGTAAGAGACATAAAAAGCCATGTTTTCTACTCTCAGAAAACTCACAATTCAGAGACAGCCAAGAATCACATGAACAAGCCAAGTGTAAAATAATACCAAGTGCCCAGTTATCTACCGCACATTGTTAAGGGATATAGGAACTAAAAGAGAGAATCTGCACGACTAGCTGTGGACATGCTCCACAGAAGCCTGCAGGCCGAAACAGGCCAGTTCACTTCGCATTCGCTTTTTAGTTCTCCAGGTTAAAACTTGTCTCTAATACAGATAATTTTTTTAATTAAAAAAATTTTTTTTTGCCACCCACCCAGCCTGGGCCGGTGGGGAGGAGGCTCGGGGTCATCGAGGACACCGGGGTCGGGGAGGACACCGGCCTCGGCGCCGCCGCGTTGCTCCTCCACCAGGCCTGGGCGCGTGGGTCGGTCAGGACCCCGGCCCCGCGGGCGGAGGGCGGAGGGCGAAGGGCGAAGGGCGAAGGGCAAAGGGCGAAGGGCGGAGGGCAGGCTGCGCCGGGGGACGAGGCCCTGCAGCCTCCCCGAGCAGGTGCCCGGCTGCGCCGCAGCGTTTGCACGGCAGAGCGGTCCCTCAGGTCGCTGTGGGCCCCTCCTCCGTCGGCGGCTTGGTTCAGAACACTTTTTTGGATGGGGTCAAAGGGCACATTGGGGCGCGGGGTCAGGCGAGGGTGCGGGGAAGGGGCGCCAGAGACTCGGGAATGTTGGGAGCCCAGACCCGCCGGGACGCGGGGTCCTGCTCCGCGGTTGCTCTGCCTGACCTTGCCCTGTGGGTGCAAAAGTGTTTTTTTTTAATGTTTTTAATTATCTGCATGAAAGAGAATGTTGCCTCTGAAGAGGAGGCCTACAAAGGGTGGTCCATATTAATTGGTAACATTAATAAAACCGGATATACTCATTCAGTGCCCGAAGCATGTTTAGCAAAACCGAGGGACTTCATGCTTCTACACCACCTCGACTTACCTTGCCTGTCCACCGCCGTATTTGCCAAGCTTTCCTATCTCTGCGTGCCATGGGAGGGGTGGGGAGGAAAGCAAGACCGATAAAACTTCATCCTGGAAAATATTCCACTTGTTCTAATTCACTTCCTCTCCCAAACAATTGAATCAGTTCCTGACGCTCCTGAGGGGGGATATCGGCCAGGTGCTCAAACCTTATCCATTCTAAATGGGGAATTGTAAATATCTTCCCTCCATTCCAAAGCTAGTTTGAATTACATGGCAAAGAAATTCCTAGAACAAGGTCTCAAGCAGTCATTTTATAAGTTCTCCACCAAATGGGATGACAGGTGAGGATTCTCCTTCACTCCGATTGTTCAATGTGGAAATAGAGACATTAGGGAGAAAACAAGAGCAGAGGTGCCTTACATCAGCCAGGCCTTGTCCTGAGCACACTGGTGCCACTGCAATTATGGTCTGCAGAGAAGTGTAAGCCGGCCACGGAAGGGGAAGGAAATAAACCTGTGATTATCCAAAGACAGGGGAGCTCCTGAGGATATTTGGGTGGAAGTTTCTGGCATTACAAACAGCAGTTCACATGCTGATTCTAGACACTCTGAGTGGCAAGGACAACATTTAGAAAGACAACTTTCTATATTCACGTTCCAAGTGTACATCAGAAACCCCTTGGCAGGACAGCCTGGTCGTAGACGGTGGTATGAGTTGCTAGGCGGACATAAAGACAGGCAGTTCAGAGGGAAATCTGACCCTCTTCATGATGGGACCCAAAAAAAGGTACTGATTACCTCTCCTACATTTCTTTTGCAACTGGAAAATTCCACACTGGGGGGCCGGGGACAAGGGCATGGAGGACCAAAGTAAGGTCTCGAAAATCCTGACAATTCTTACAAGTTAAAAAGGGAAGGGTTGCATGGTTTCAAAAGTAGAAAACAATGAACTACAGAAAAAACTATTTAACAATGGAAAAAAATGGAAATTCACTCATTCCTTATACGTGAAAACTTACTATATCAACTGTACTGGAGATATCTGAAAACCAGCCCCATTCATCACATTATATCTAAGAAAGAGTAATCAGACAGTTTTGACCGAAAATAAAATGTGTCCCACAAGAGTCCACACACAGAGCTAAATTTCCCAGCTGAAAGCCATCCGGCTTATGAATATAAGCACCATCAATATAAACCTTTCAAACACCAGAGATCGGCAGTTCACAGCATTCATTTGCTCAAACATTACATTCCTCATCCAAAGTTGAATGCTTGATAAAGGGAAAAATCAACAACTTTCTCCCCACCTCCTTCCCCTCCTGACATCTCTGAATGTATCAATACATTATATTACTGAATAAAATTTCTCAAGTTGACAATTGGAATGTCGACAGGTAGGACATAGGGGAAAGCCCCGTGGTCACGTCTCAGAGGTTAGCAACATTATACTTAAATGACGCCAGTGTGGTCTGTAAGCCACACGAGCTCTCAACGTCACCTCCAAAAGACAGAAGCGATAAACAAGAGTCACTAAGGATCACACCTGTCAGTTATCACCAGAGATTAGTTACCAGCACATGACTGGTTTTGTTTTGTTCTGGACTGGGATTGAAAATAAGACCAACTATTTCAGGTTTCAGACTTCTTCCCTGTAAAAATCCTTTTAATACATTAAACCTAGAATGGGCACATGACACTTTCTGTTTTACCTAAGAAAGATGTACTAGTTAGACAAAGTTTTCTTTTTTTTTTTTTTTTTTTTGCGGTACGCGGGCCTCTCACTGTTGTGGCCTCTCCCGCCGCGGAGCACAGGCTCCAGACGCGCAGGCTCAGCGGCCATGGCTCACGGGCCCAGCCGCCCCGCGGCATGTGGGATCCTCCCGGACCGGGGCACGAACTCGCATCCCCTGCATCAGCAGGTGGACTCTCAACCACTGCACCACCAGGGAAGCCCGACAAAGTTATTTTTAAACCCATTTTTGTTAGATGATGTAGAAAAACCAAAGGTCAGTCATTTTTTCCTCTACTCTCTCCTAACTGTACATTTACAGGAATTAATTTAGAATGTAAACAAAGTGATAGACTGGATATATTATAAATAATTATACTACCATATAATCTCTCTCAAGGCCGAGGGTTGATGCATTCTGTTGTGATAACTTACCACAGCAAACCAAAGCAAAACAATTAAGTATCACCTTCCACATAAAGCCTCAAACAATCACACCCCAGCCTTAAACCAGACAGACTAGGGCCACTTAATGAAATGAGAAACTGTCTTTTAGGGGGGTGGCCTACTGGGCAGAGCCACGACTCTTATACATTCCATGACTCAAAGGTTAAATAATGATGAAAGTGTTCTGTGAACTTTCTAAAAAGCTAAATTATGAACTTTGGCACTTGGGTAGGACTACGGCATGTACTAGCACCATTCATAACTATGGGGCACGAGCCATTTGGAAAAGGTAAGAAGGTCACGTGTGTTGTCAAGTGCCCACGAGAGTTCTGAACTCAAAGCGTCAGCCTCTCCATGGGGTGAAAATGAAAACCCACCATGAAGCGGTTACTAGTTACTCCTGACCATCCCCTCCAAGCACGTATTAAGATGGATAGGCACTAGATGGCTGCCCAAATCACTTCTGTTCGATATCAACATTATCTGGCTTCTAAAAAAATGAGAATTGCCAAATCCTAAGTAGTGTGAAGAATATAATGAAAACAGTCCTGCTCGGGAGTCTAGGTCCATCTCTTGCTACCTGATAGCCAGCTACCTTGAGAAAGCCACTTGACCTAAGGACTGATGGGATGAAACAAGAAAGAAGGACTCACTGACTGCTCAGCTTCTTCTAGGTCTAAGTGCCCAAGGGTCCTGGGCTACCCTTCACCAACAAAAGCCCCTCCCCTCTACCAGCAGGTGGCATTCTTTGTCTCCTGATCAGAAATATGTTTCCATTAAAATCATGCTTTATATCATGCATATAAAATGCCTGATTAGGTTAGGTTAGGTACACATTGCAACTGGGTAGAATTAGGGGTGAAAGTTCATAACTCATTCCCCTACACGGTGTCCCAGAGGTCAGACCACCTAATCTTGACCTTGTCGCTCCCCCATCATCCCCCCACCACACCACCTCTGAAGGTATCCACACACCCCCACCCCAATGCCTGAAGGAAATGGTCTCTAGCTTTCTGGGGTTACAACTTTGCTGGGAGACCACAGGATACGTCTGATAATGTCACCTCTTCTGATATAACCCTGTATTGCAATTACTGAAATTCACCTGACCATCCATCTCTGTAAGCTTACTGTGTTTTTCACAGCTTTGCAGAGGCCTGCCAACGCTAAGGGGCCTTTAGGTTCCTAAGCGGCTGGGTGAGACACAAGCCTAGGGTAAAAGGGCACAGGAGGACCAAAAAGGCCGCTTCAACGTTCCCTGGCTTCCCCATCAATTAGCGCCTCCATACCCTATGTTCCTGATGGTATGTCCCACCAGGTCCCAGTGAACCTAATTTCTACATCCCCAGATGGTCCAGAGGCGCATTCCCAGTGCTGGCAAGCAAGCATTCAACTCAACTGCCCCTCACTACTGTCACCGTGCCCTCCCTTCACATGCTAGAATGCACAAAATTTTAAAATCCCTGATTGTTACCTCTAATACGTATATTTGAACTTTATCTCTCTTAAACCTTTGCAGCCTTTCCCATCAGAGGAAACAGCTGAGGGCACACAGAAGCAGAAATGAGAAGAGAAAAGTCACATTCAGGGAGGTCCTACAGGATGATCTCACTAGTCAACCTTGTAAGCCTGCGAGTCCCACTTCCAAGGAGAAAACACGCTGGGAAGTCTCTCCCTCTCCCATCCCCACGGGATTGCCAGTCTTAGGACTGATTCCTGCAGTTCACAGTAAACCAACAGAAAGATGTACTCAGACTGTCAGGGTTTATTACAATTCCTCACGTCAATTAAAATGCCTCTGGATTTTATGTCAAAATGAGAGTGTTTTAACTTTAAATTATTAGCTTCCAGCAACCATCCAAACAAATGTGGAATACTTAATGCTCCACTTTGTTTTGTTTAAAACTGATCTTGTGCTTGGATATGCTGGCTGCTGTGTACCTTAGCCACAGAACGCAAAAGGAAAAACAGCTTTTATTTTGATGAGCTGCAGCCTTTAATATCCTAAATTCATCCCCACCAGAGTCATCACTCATTGAGGGCCATGTACATGTAACCATATATAGGTGCATGTGTGTGTGTACTCATGGTGCTTTACAAATATTAATCCATTTATTCAATCCGTCAGCATTTATTGAGCACCTACGTCATGCACCTCATTAGGCAAAAGAGATAAAAAATGACGAGCAAGTCCAAGGTCACAACCCTGTGACAAGCTGTGGCAAAAGCAGATAATCCAACAAGTAATGAGTATGCGTTGTGGTAAATGCTGTAACGGGGAAAAGAGGTTATTAAAAATAATATCTGAGGCAGCGACTATGTGTGAGATGTTTACAGCCACTGCCTCTAATTCGTATAGCATCCTGCAAAGGTAGATGTCTCCCCACTTCCCAAAGGAGGGTGCCGGGCTGTCCCACGCTACACACCACCTCTCCATCGGCCTCAGCACCCGCATCAGCATTTGTATCTCAAATCCCCATTTTGGTCTCAGTATTGTACCTGCTGGCCTGCATTTGCCGATTCAGGCATCGATTAAACTTTTGCCCAGAATGATACAGCACATTGCACCCCCGCAGGGGAGAAAAGAGCCCACAGCGCACCCTGAAGGAACTTTTGAGCCGGCTACATGGAGTCATACAAGAATATTAACAGCACAAAGCAAGGATGGAGCATGGACGGGGCAGTCTGTGGTCATAACCAGTGGAGTGCTTCAGAGAGCAAGTCATTTGGCTTCTGAAAGGGAGAGATCATTGTGGAGAGATTTATTCAGGAGGTGGGACCCAGGTCTTCAGATCACATAAGGTCAGACGGTGTAAGAGAAAGAAGGCCAGTTCTCGGGAAGGCGGTGTGCACAGAGGTGCCAAGAAGGCTCGCAGGTTAGGCTGAACCACAGCCAGGGATGTAACTGGAGCGCGATGGTGGGACAAGCTGGCCTTCAGCTGCCCCAAGTGCCAACTGATAAGAGATGCTAAGGCACCTGGGGCATTAAAATGACCCAGTGTAACAGCACATGGAGAAATCCGCATTTGAAAGAACCCCTCCCAGAAACCACTACATGTGACAGAAGCAGTTCTTCATTCCACCTCCTGGGATAGAGGGTGAAACCCAAAGGGCCTCCTGGAGTCAACACAGGTCACCAAACAATATTCTAACCATGACAGTCCTTTTCACTGCAGGGACTTGTTTCTACTTGAAGGGTGTGGAAGTTCAAGGCCAGAGCTGCATTATTCAGAATCAGAGTGGAGAGGCCAAGGGCTGTCAGCAATGGGTATCCCCCATGACCCTTTTCCCACAGGACCTCCCTTCCCCAAATTGGTAAACAGAAAAAAGAATATCAAGTTGCAAACCAAGTTATTAGCATGCCTGGAATACTCACATGTCTCAACCAGTCCTGCTGATGATATCTATATTTGTTTAACTCTTGACGGCTGATAAAATTCTTTTACTTGGTATTCACAACAGCCATGAAATAAGCACTAGGTCTCTCATTTTATAGATGAAGATCCTGAGGGTCAGAGATGGTAAGTGACCTATTCAAGGTTATACAGCTAGCAAGTTCTAGGGCCAATTTTGGACCAGAATATCTGTCCAGTGGTCTGTCTGCTCTATCACTACTACAAATAATCATAATACTTTATAAAGTTCTTTAGAGTTGACAGCTTTTACAGTACACCTGGGCAGTACACACACTAATATACATAGACACACACACACACACACACTCTCACCCTTGTACACACACACTTTGTGTTTTCCTAAAAGTAAAGTAACAATAGTAATAATCAAAATACTATATCCTACTTGTTTAAAAACCCATCCTCCCTCCTCTAGCTATGGACTTTGTCTTAGACCATTTATAAAGTAAGTGAGTAGCTATTGTGTAGATTACTGCTAAAGATATGTGGATGGAGTTTTAAATCATAGACGTTGGTTTGTTTATAACTCACTGCTTAGAACACGCTTGCTTTTGTGTTAAACATCTGTCCATTTTCATTTGCCACTACTAAGCTCCTGCCTCTACTCCCAATCTTCTCTCAGTGACACATGAAGCAGCATCTTTCCTATATGTCCATCTCATGCCAGGATCTGTTTTCAGGAAGTGGCTATTTCCTGGCAGACATAAAATTCACAGGACTTGAAAAAAACATTGAAATAAAAAAACAACCATCTACTGCATTTTTAAACAAAAGAAAAAGACCTATCAGACAGATCGGCATGGATACTTTATTTTTAAAAACTCCCAACTCCCAGTTTGTCAAAGCACTTCTTTCAAATTCACAGGTCACACAAATTAAATTATTCAATAAACAATTTGTCAATTAGTCTTGCACAGTGGGGAGAAAATTATACACAGAAATGTAGAATGAGCCAAAATCAAAGCAAAATCTAGTGACAAATGAGCAAACTGCTCTCCAGCGCAGAGGCAGAGAGCCTGTCATCCCACCCACGAAATAAAGATCACAAACTCCCCCGCCAGCCACAGGGAGGCCTCATTATTTTTCCTTCTCATAACACATAATTCTACCAAAAGATCTTAATGAAAATAAGGTCAACATACTTAACCTATACAGCAATCATCTCTCCTACTTTTAATCATCTTTCTTTATAAGAGAATTCATATAATCAGGCCACACTACACAAACAGAATTTAAACATACTTTTTTGCCTTTTTCCCCTGCTCCCAAAGGAAAACACCACGTACCACTCACCTTGCTAAAAACCACAGAAATAAAGTGACTTAATTCTAGTTAATTCTAGTTAAACCAATTATTTCAACCACATACCCTTAAACCTTAACACTAAACATATCCATGAAATATTTTTGAGAGCTTTCCTTCTTACTTACTCACTCAGTAAATCTCCAATATATAGTAAGCTCCCCCTAAGCACAAGTTCCCAGTGATGTTCTGAATCCATACTAAATGTATACAGAAATATTTTGATACAGTAACTTTTTAAAAATTGCTTTTGTTCTGAACTATTACTTGAACTTGAAAAAATTTTAGTTAAACTCAACTTTCACAATTCTCACAAGGTCATCTAGGGTGTGGGTAGTTTTGAATTTCCTTTTCATGGGGAAACAGGAAGCACTGAATCAGGACATCAGGTGTGTATGGAAAAATACATATTTTGATACACATGTAAGTAAATACATACTTTTTTGTTGGTTTAAAGATCCTTTTGTCTACTTGACTCACGATACAAATACAATGCAGTCAAATTTCTTATGTTGAATTTAAATTTAGGAGTGAAAACTGGGTTTTCTGCTCAAGTTAGACCAGAGCGTAACACACCCTGTCAAATCCCCAGTCAAGGGGAAACCCATCCAGCCCTTAGAGGCCCCCAAAGAAATCATTCTTTGTTCACCTGGCACTGAAAGGCTTCACATTCAGAATCACAGCTCCTGTAGCAATGGAAGTATGCTCTGAATCCAGATAGCCATATTAGACTCTCAACTAGGGACGTGTTAAAAATTTAACATCGTGAATGAAACCAAAGCAACCACTGACACCAACTGGGTAATTAACTCCTGGTTCAAGGAAGTTTCAAAATCCAAACCCAACATCAACATCTGGCAAGTCTCCAAGTGTGACCTACCGATACTTGTGCATGTTATTCTGAAAATTCCGAAAGAGGGAAAGTATTAAGCCTTTAAAAGCCTATGAATTAGTTTGTACTCTCTGTACACATAAGGGCTAACTCACAGGTAACTGGAGCTAACTCCAGTTTCAACTATGTCTCAGCTTTTGCCTCACTGTCTCAGAAGGGCAAAAGCTGACAAGCGTTACTGCAGACAACTAAATCTATTCTTGTCCAGGGGTCTTGATCAATACACTCTGCATCATAATCTTACACTGAAATAGCTTCTCCACCGCCAGCTCCTTGTTTTAGGTAGTTTATTTCCGGTCCCTAGTCCTTGCTGGGTTAGTTAACTCTTCTCTATAATTTGCACATCTCCTGGAAGGACGAGGGAGACGCCTGAATTCAAACTGCATTTGTTTACCGCCCACTGCTCGCAGTACTGTGCATTCCCACAACCCAGAAACGTGCGCTTCCGGCACCCCCAGTACCTGCCAAGTTCCTCGCCGGTGTCGTAGTAATCATCCACGTTTTCCTGCCTGAACACGGTCATGATAAACTGTCACGCCTCACGGAAGCCCAGCGCACTTCAGCTCCGCTTCCCAAACCATCACCACCGCTCCTGCGCCTCCGTGGGCCCCTCATGCATCAGTCAACAGTCCTTTAAAAAAAAAAAAGGCAATAACAACAATAAAATGACAACCCAAAAACGAAGTACCCCTCCCGAGGGCTAAGACTCGCTCGCTGAAGACCACCTCTCCGGAGTTGCCGCACCCCGCCGGGTAGAGAGCAGCACTCTTTGTTAAACCCGGGCCAGGGACGCCCCCAGCCCCGCATCGCCGGCGCACGCGTGGGGCCGGGCACAACCGCACCCCAAGGTCCGCGTCCCCGAAAGCAGGGCGCTCGGCACGGATCAGAACCCGCTCCGGAAGTGGCTGGCCTCCCCGCCTCCCCTTTCTCTGCACACACGCCCACCCAGCTCCCCACCTCCAGGGGCGCAGCAGAAGAATGAAGCCCTCGCCGGGGCCGAACGCGCCTAGCTGGAAGCATCCCTCTCCCGCTTGGAGCGGCGGTGCAGCCCCCGCGCCACCTCTCGGCTCCCGCACCTCCCCGGCCGCCTCAGCCACCTTCTCTCCTCCCACGAGCCAAGCAGTCCCCAGAGGCACATTCCTGGCGACTCCAGCTCCGTTACCCGGCCGACCCGGCGTGCGGCCGCCCGGGGGAGCAAGGGAGGGAAGGGAGCGGCCGAGGGAGGCGCGGCCGCCCGCTCCCGGTCTCCGCGTCCCGACACAAAGCGCCCGGCCCGCGCCACCTGTTCCCACCCGGCCCGCGGGGCTGGGGTCATCTCCTGGCTGCCATTCCCCTTTTCCCCTCAGTCAAGTGTCCCCCGCCTCGGCCTTCCCGGTTGCCCTGGGCGCTGCCCGGGCCAACCCCGCCGCGCCGCGGCCGTGAAAGCAAAAGCAGGCGGCGGGGCCCGGGAGGAGACGGGGAGCCGCGAGCGGCCACTCACCCGGGCGCCCGGGAGCTGCCCGGGTCTCTCCGGGGCGCTGTCGGAGGTCGACGGTAGGCGCCAGCGCCGGGGACAAGCAGGGCGGCCGCGGGAGCGCAGGGAGGCAGCGAGTGGGGGCGCGGACCCCGCGCGTCCGTCCGGCGTCGGCTCGGCCGGGCTCTCCCGCTCCTGCTCCGGAGCAGCCCCTCGGCTCCTCGCCGCCTTCCGGGCGGAGGGCGGCCGGCAGGCGGCCAATGGGGACCCCGCGGGCGGGCTGGCGACACGGCCCACCCACCTCCGAGCTGCCCGGCCGGGCCGGCGCTGCGGGTGCTGCGCGGCGCTGGCTGCTCCTCCCCGCTCGGCACTCTGGGCTCGCTGGCGCGCTCTACCGCGCACACCCCCGCACACACCCACTCACCCCACACCAGCGCCAGGAGCTCAGCCAGCGCGGCCGCGCGCAACATGGGCGCCCCACCTGTGACACGCTGCTACGCTGCCCCCTTTGGCGGGGCTCCAGAGAAATGAGATTCCTTCATCCTGCAGAGGTGTCCTGAGCGCCCCGCGTGGTCCAGGCACGGTGCTCGGCACCGGAAAATCACGGAGACGATAATAGGTTTTAAAAAAATCCCTGCCCTCTTGAAACTTACATTCTGGTGAAGAAGCTAGACAATCAATATGTAAACGAATAAATGAGATCATTTTAGACGGGATTGGTTCCATGGAGACAATACTGCAGGGTAACGGGATAGAGAATGACAGGGCGGGCGGGAATGGACAGCATTAGAAGGGATTTCTGTTCAGGATAGGTGTTTTGAGCTGAGATCTGAACTGTAAGAAGGTATGAAATCAGAGAAGAAAGGTTTGAGGTCTCAGAGGCCCAATGCAGCAACAGAAACGAAGGGTTGATGTGTGCAGTCCAGTACAGTATTGTTCATCGATGAGTTGAAATGTGGTTAGTCCGGGATAAGGTGTGCAAGAGGTGTCAAATACACAGGGGATTCCAAGACTTGGTATGGAAATAAGGATGAAAGAATCTCTTGAATATTTTTATATTAATATGAAATGCATGTTCAAATGATAGTATTTTGTACATATTGGGTTAAATGAAATATATTATTAAAATTAATTTCGCTTTTTACTTTTTAAAATGCAGATACTAGAAAATATGGTACCTATGTGACTTACAGTTATATTCCTGTGGACTGTGCTGGTCTACACTGGAGACCCATATCCATTCTCTCTACTTCTTACCCCCGGTCCCCACCAAGCCCTGGGGTTCAGGGGGAACAAAAAGGTTGTTTCCCCATAGGGACTGCTGGGGATCCCTAAACAGAGAAAAGCTCCTATAGGGAAATTTGCCTTACTGCTGAGAGTTACAAAAACCGGTATGTGAACGCTCTGAGATTTCAGATCCATGTCATCGTTCAAATTTCCAGATTTTCTAAAATGAGATGGTTTAAACTCTCTTTAGTTCAATAGAAATTCTTGGGAGACAAAAAAAAAGAATGCCCCTCAGATCTTATGTCAGACCCTCCTCTTAAAGAACATTTCATTCAATGGCCCACAGGAAGGGCACACATTCATGATCATGGAATCAAGGGAAGATTCCAAATTGGGTGGCGGCATCAACCTTAGTGATGGGTTTGAGAATTAATACAAAAGGATCTTGAGAAGTGAGATATACAGTCAAAAATAACAAAAAAACGTGGTTCATCTAGGAGAAATGCAAATGAATACATCTGTTGGCGGAAGATTAAAAACACAGATACTTGGAAAGTGCTTATGGATGACTGCTTTAAGGGTAATATTTTCCCGCAAAATACATGTTTAAGTGTGCTTTCCAAGGCAATGAGAAGAACTGCCTCTGTTTGGGGACTAGCGTGTCTTCCCTATTCGACATGCTGATCACAGGAGATTTTCTGGAGTAGTGAAAAAGAGCAGGGGCTTGGCAGTCACACATTTGGATCTAATAGTGGTGGAACCATTTAACCCTAGCTGTGAATGACCCTGGCTGTGTCCCTTACCTGTTAGTTTCATGTCTGTACTAATTCAGGAAAGCATTTTAGAGAGGGAAATGTGCCCCAAAATTCAATGAAGAAGCAGAGTCTAATTCTCCTCCCTGTGAATATGAGTTGTCTGTAGTGGCTTGATTCTAAGAAAATGTAGTAGAAGTGACACAGTGTGATATCCTTCTAAGGCTGGGTCATAACGTGTTAGAGCTTCTGCCTAATGTTCTCTTTCTCTCTCTCTCTCTTTTTTTTTTTTTCTTGCTTGCTCTCTTGCTCTTGTTCTCTCCACTCACTCGGGAAGCCTTCAGCTGCCATGGTTACCCTGGGGCTGCCATGTGGAGAGACCATGTGGAGAGACCACAGAAAGAGAGAAGCCCAAGGAAACCAGCTGTTCCACCCTACCCCCACCCGCAGCTATTTGTGTCTTCACAGCCCAAATTCTGCTGGCAGAGTAAATGATTGCTGCTGTTCTAAGTCATTATTTTGGGGTGGTTTATTACGAGGCAATAGATAACATGTAAGAAAACTTAATTCTTAACATGTACCAAATGCCAGGCAGACTAAATTATTCTCTTGCTTTATCTTCAAACAACTATGTAAATTGTTTTCTCCACTTTATCTTTCTTAGTCTCAGTTTCACCACCTGAAAAATGAGGATAATAATAGAGTGTATTCCTCAGAGTTGCTGGGAGATTCTAAACGATAATGCATGAAACAGGGCTTTTTACATTATAAAATACATCAGAATGTTGGTGTTTTATTTTCTATCATAGTCCAAGCAAGAAGAGCTCTGAGAGACAATTCTCCTATGGAAGACAATACTATAATCCTGATATTATGAGATTCAAGCTGGAAAGGACTTCCATGAAAAGAAATTGAATATGATATGGACTATGGCTTATGATAATAATGGTGATAACATTTAAAACAGACTCCAGTATAGAATTTAGGACATTATTTTATAACTGCACTAGTCAGGGTAAAATAACTGCTGCTATAAAACTCCACAGATCTCAGAGGTTTGACACATTTAAGGCTTATTTCTTGCTCTCAGCACAGAGTTTGCAGAGATTAGAGAAAGGGCTCCACTCCACCTAGTCATTCAGGGACCCAGGCTTCTGCCCTCTAATGGATCCATGACTCCTCAGTGCATTGAGTTTCTCAGTTGATCCTTTTCATCTATTGGCTGACGAGAGATGAGAGAATCCAGAGAGGACTGGAGTTTTTTTAGTGGGTCAGGTTTGAAGTCTAAGGCTTAACCATTTCTTGGGCAAGATGTTCTAAGATTAATCAGAGTGGAACACACTAGCTCAGTTCACCTTTGGATTACTTTTTAATAACATGCCTTTGGCTTTTATCAAGGGCTAATATTTTTAAATGACCCCATGAAGAATGTTTCTGCACCTGTGCTTTCCACGTTGAAGATATTGCCCATTATGCAGTTGAGTGCCTCTTAGGTAGACAGTCACAGGATTGACTCTAATTCCTCTCAGCACCAAGTGCTAAGAGAACTCATTACTCCTGACCAAATGATGTTTCCTTTTTGTCAGACAATGAAAATTGTAGAGCTCACTCTGTTCTCTATTTTCCAGAGTGAGAAAGCAAGTGGCAAGATCAGAAAATGTAATCCTCCAAGTTATGGCCAATTTGCCATATTCGCTGAATAAGCTTTTATTGTCTAATACATATTAGATACTAAGGATGCAAAGATAAATTAAACATTCTCTGTCCTCGAGTAACTCAGTCTAGTGATGGAGACTAAAGAACAAAGAGACAATTCTATTAAAGTGTGGTTGTGCTAGATATAATCCATTTATTTCTCTAGATGTATTTTCTATCCTTCTCCACCCCTACAGGTCTGCAGGCTGAGCTGTAAGATTATTTTAACTCATTTCCTTATGTTCTGGCTGCAGGTTGGTTTGGCCAGCGGGGAACGTGGCATGGCGTCAAGGAGAAGGGAGAAGAATGAGGCCAGGGTAATTATTGTCATGCTTTTCTCACTGCAAGTTTGCCTTGGTCACTATCAAACAAATGCTCCTCACCAGATAAACTCTTCTACGTGACTTTCTCTGTCCAGGTGCTGGTAACCACTCTCTCCCCTAGTCTCTTCAGACCTAGAGTTGGTGGCAGCTCCACGTTACTAACCTGGGGTTCCTGCCCCGTCCCTTATGGCTCCCCTGCACCTCTCCCACACCTCCTTGAATCATCCTAATTTGAGTGTGCCATCTCCTTCCTCTGCAGCCCCGACAGACTGCTGTGGAAATACGAAGGGAGGGCACTTAATTCAGATAAAGTCCAGGGATGGAGGATGATGATAGGGGTGAGCCTGGGGTTCCAGGGGAGTTTTCTGGAGGAGTTGACAGTCCCACTAAAACATGCAAAAGAAGATTAAGAGTTAACAGAATAAAATGGTGGATGATGGGGTGGTGGACTGTGGGGTTGTAGAGGTGGGAGAGAAGGACATCTAGAGAGAGGAAAACAGTGAGGATGGAGTCGTGGATGTGAGAGATAATGGCTCGTTCAGGAATCTGTAAGTAATCCGAATTCAGTCAGTGAAATGTCAAGGGGTAAAAGTAGAGAGGGGAAGTGTCTTTTGCACTGTGTCCAGGACTTGGAGGAGAGCGGAGAGGTAAACCAAGGGAGATCTTTGCAGTCCTGTCCATTGTGCTCGACACTTAGGTCTTCGCTCTGAAGACTCTTTGATACCCAGTGTGATTAGTGCTAATCTGGCACATCCTTGGAGATGGTGGGTAGAGAAAAACAATGAGAAACTTTAATGAGGTAGAAATCACAGGACTTGGTACTAGAGGAAAAGGACAGAGTCAGGGCAGTATCCAAATTTTTGGTTGAGTGATTAGGTAGATATTGCTGCTATGTGGGCTAAAATACAGACGGACAAGCTGTTTGGGGAAAGAGAAGATGAGGTCAGTCCGGGAGATATGAAGTCTGAGGTGCCCATGGGGCATCTAGATAATGTCCAGGTGGAGTTGGGTACCTATGGGATGGCCGAGGGTAATTTTGGTGTACACCAGAGGAGATTCAAGCATGAGAGTAGATGAGGCCATTTAGGAACAGGATGAAGGACTAAAAAGGAGAGTGCTAGGGGCAAAACTCTTGAGAACAGAAGCATATTAACTCAAGCAAATACAGAGGGGCAAGTATGCCTCGCCAGTAGCTATAGATTGCCAATTAGTCTGCTGAGTAGCTATGGGTTTTACTTGTGTTTCTTGGAGTCAGAATGGGTACCACCAATGAGTGGTGAATTAAGACCTCATGAATATTGAGTGCCTTATATGTATCCTGTATGTATAGTGCATCATAAATATTTGCTGTCTTCTTGGTCTAATAGGTTACTAACTTCCTCTCCGTGCTTAACAAATCTCGTGAGTTTCATCCATCCCATTTATTTTCTTGTTTTCTGTAACAGGATTGAATATTCACAAACAAAATATCAAATGCACATCACACAACTCCTTCTGAGCTGTGAGCTGTTTGAAGCACCTCTCCGACCCCTTCTCCTGCCATTGTACCAGACTCACAGCCTTTTTGTAGCTCATGGGTTTAAAGATTAGGGCTTGACATTACCTGCCTGGCCCTCTGCACTGGAGTATGGGACCCAGAGTTTAAGACCCCATGGCATGGATTTTGCCTACTTGTCTACACCTACTTTCCCTCCGACTCAGTTTCTTTCCAATTTTTATTTATTTTATCCTGTGGTATTGAATGCATCGCTAACCCTCATTAAATCCTTTGTAAAAAAAAAACCCCAAGAGGTATGTAAATAAACACATACAAATCACTGACCAGTGTCTGAAAGGCCACAGGAGATTATAAACATCTGGGGATGCAGGTTTGCTTTGGTCCTTAGCCTGATTTCTTTTATTCCTGGCCCAATTTCTTTTAGGTTCAGACACTACCTGAAGCAAAAGATTGGTAACACTGAACAGCACTCATAAAACTCATGGCCCAGAATGTCAGCCAGGTTCCTAATTAGAGGTACACAGAGCTGTCTCTAAGCACTGTACATGTCGCTTATTTTACTATTAAATGCAAATGTAGCATTCATATAACACGTACGTTTCTCTCTCCACAGAGTTCCTGCTATTGGATTTTTAGTGCAGTTAGCTACCAGATTCTACAAATTTCCCCATTTGCATAAAATGGATATAATTGGGATTATATCCATTTGGATATAATGGGGAAGGGGAAGAGTGGAACATTCAACAGAGTTTCTGTTTTGTCAAAACAAACTTAAAGCAAGACTGAAAGAAAAGTCATCCAGAAGGAAGTCAACACTATTCATCCATTAGAACTGGATATGATATACAAATAAATCATAATTACAGATAAAATCTAAACCTACAGCCACATTGATTTAGTGACAGTAGTTCTATTTATTTTCTACTGCTTCTTTTTTTTCTCTTTTGGTAACTAACGAACCTCTTTAAAGCCATCAGACAATATCATTGATTTCTATTTATTTTCCTTTCAGAAAAAAATTATGGTAAAAGTATTTTGGGTCAGTATCAAAATTTGTCTTTTTTGGGGACACAGAGATATTAAATATTACAGGAGATTCAATATCAATGAAAGCCTCCAGGTTTCTTGGCATGGTTTCATGAAATACAAGTCCCATTACTCAAGCCAGTGAAATGATTTACAGCCTTATTCATAGCAGTTTGTTAGGGTTTATAGAAACATTGCTTTTTAAAAAAGACAAGCATCATAAATTTTTCCAGAGGGTTTTGTCAGTCTGAAGATTTGCAAATAAAGCAATAATCTTTGACCCTTTCAGTGCTATATTCTCATAAATTTGCACACCTATAGATAATTGATGTTTTTTGTTTAGACTTAATAAGTCCAAATATATTCTTTTCAAAAAACTGTATAAGAATAATGGGCTTGGGCTTCCCTGGTGGCGCAGTGGTTGAGAGTCCGCCTGCCGATGCAGGGGACACAGGTTCGTGCCCCGGTCCGGGAAGATCCCACATGCCGCGGAGCGGCTGGGCCCGTGAGCAGCGGCCGCTGAGCCTGCGCGTCCGGAGCCTGTGCTCCGCAACGGGAGAGACCACAACAGTGAGAGGCCCACGTACCGCAAAAAAAAAAAAAAAAAAAAAAAAAAGAATAATGGACTTAATTTAATTTGTTGTTTAAGTATTTCTGCCATTTTCTCTTAATTTTAAGAAATGTCGGATGATGAAAATTTCTGAGGAAATACCACTTAAGAACACTACACTGGGTTTATAACCTCCTGGGAATTCAGAATTACTTCTAGTAATTTAATGTTCACTCATTGATTTAATTATTTATTGAATGGTAAGGATAATGGTGAATAAGACAAACCCAGGGAATAATGACTAAGAAGTAGCCACGTTTTATATTTCTGTAGAATCCTCTTAAAGAAAGGATCTACTTGGTTTTTCTGAAATTTCCTGCTTAAGTTTCCTAGAAGAAATCCCCCCAGTGGAGCTCTCCAGCCACAATCAATGAGAGTAGTTCCTAATCAAGGTTATGTAATAAAAAAGACACAATAGTTGAAAATGCATTTCCCACCTCTTCTGCAGACCTCCACGCCACTCCCATCTCTCCAGTCTACCTCACTATCTTCATGTTTAAAAAACATAGATTCCCAAACCCCCATCCTATCCTAACTTTTTGCAAAGGTGATTAATTTTTCAAATATTAACTAGATTCTTACATTAAAGAAAAATTTACATTTTGGGGGAATTCCGTGGCAGTCCATTTGTTAGAACTCGGCACTTCCACTGCAGGGGACATGGGTTCAATCCCTGGTTGGGGAACTAAGATCCTGCATCCCGCAGAGCGTGACCAAAAAAAAATTACACTTTAATTGACTTAAGTATGTCTTAAATGACTTAAATACATCTTTTTAAAAATGGGTTTTGTCCATTTGATTTGCAAAATCAAATGTTTTGCAAATATTTGATTAGGTATTTGATTTATATAAGCTTTTAAAATACTTGTAGGCCCCTTCAGTGTTAGAGGTCCATGTTTTATATCTTTTGGAATATCTCAAAAAGCTATAGTACTAAAAAAGCATGGTACTAGGCACATGATGGCACACAGTGAAATTTTTTCCTGGATTAATTGCCTTTTGGTGTAATTAATTAGCTACAATCATGTTCTGGTATACAAACAATTTTTGCTTTTAACCAAAATGCATTCCAGGAAACTAGAGCATCACGAAGCCCATGGTGTAAACGTACAGCGCTTTTCCATGGAAAGAATGCAATAATTGGAGGTTGTACTACTGACTAAGGAAAAACTATGGCAGTAAGCAAAAATATGTCATAAAAGCCAAGGCTCAGCAACAATAACTCTATGTATATCACATAAAATGCAACTTTATAGTATCATAAATTCTAGTTAAAGTAGTATGCTGAATAATATATGCATTAATTAAACAGTTCATCAACAATAATTGTGCTTATCTTCTTAGAGTTTGGAAGGACATTGGGGGATAATTGGCATGGGCCGAATTTCCAAGATCTGTCCAAGAAGGTTTGAGCTGATTTCCCTTTCTCTCTTAGAAAAGTTCCTTAAAGCAACAAGAAGCTTTGAAATTCATCAGTGCTGCTTCAAAGGATGGTATGAGGTTATGAACATGTGTTACTTGCTGACATCAATGGCTGCTACACAGAGAAGTATTTTTTTAAGAATCTCAAATGTGACCAAAAATCTCTTCCTTCCTCAATTTATTTACAAATTCTGTTTATCATGAAATATAAGGAAAACTCCCAGAAAAGAATACACAACAGCATTTTCCAGTTCATTGGAAAACTTTGAACTTATAATAGTAGTTTTATGTATTGTAGTAGAGTTATCAAGAAAGGTGTATAACATAATCTGACCAGCCTGAGCTGTTCCCTTGTTCTCTAACAGAAGCCGTGCAGTGAAAGCTAAAGGGCATTTTGAACTTGGCTGTATGGTGAACAAGAAACCCTAAAACCCTCTAGCTGTGAGGTATTAGAAACACTATTAACATCATTTACATGCACATCTGTACCTGAAAGAAAGTAAGAAAGACACAACCAAAAGAATAAATAAAGGTACAAGTGGATCCTGACAGCACTGGGGATGGGTGTCAGCCTCAGGAATATAAGGGGTTGGGAGTTTTAATACTCAAGTGGGACAGGAGTTGAGACTTTGGGCAGTTTTAGATAAAAACACTCTTTAAGAGATTGAACCTTCAGTAAGAGTTGGACTGGATAAAACCCCACCCATTAATATGGGTTGATGACAAAAGCTGATCTGCCACAAGGTGTTTGAGAATTTTTAACATCAGGTCTCCTTCTCACATGGAATTGAGTTTAAAATTGACACTTTATGTTGGTCCAGAATCACCTACGTCAGGAAAGTAGTCCTGAACTGGTAAACTCCTCTGGAGAGACCTGCCCTCATCTCACCCCAGGAAGGGTACCCAAACCCCACTGAAGATGAGCTCATAATTGAAAACTGTAGAACCCTCAAGGAACCAGTACAACAGAACTAGGAACCACTAGACTTAATCAATGTCGGGAATAACTTCTCTCCCCAGAATTTTAGTTAATGGGACAATTGGATAGAGGTTGTAAAATACGAATGTTTAAAATGATTAAAGCCATTGAAGAAGGAATCAAACTTAAAAATGATAAAAGGACACAAATGGAAAAGGGTCGTTAGGTTACTGTCAGGCAGTATGGAATGCAAGAACTTCCATGTGAAAAGATGAAAAGTGGGAGCTGAGGGTCTTATACATGTTTGACTAAATCAGATCATTTTCCAAATACTGCATTCAGCCATGATTTTTTGAAATGTCTGCTTTTTCAAGGTAAGGATTGGGTGGAAGTACACCAGTTCTTAAGGAGAAATAATAGATTTGTGTGGTTAAAAAGTAGACCAGAGGGAATTCCCTGGCTGTCCAGTAGTTAGGACTCCACGCTTTAACTGCCTAGCTCGAGGGTTCAGTCCCTGGTCGGGGAACTAAGATCCCACAAGCCACGCAGTGCAGAAAAAAAAAAAAAAGACCAGAAATCCTTATGGAATTGGTTAGTGATTGCAAATTCTTCTTGTGATCATCTTTACGCATTTGAACAATTTTGACACTTTTAAAACCATAAGGCATTTTTCTTTCATCACCTTAAAGATTATTTATATTTGGCCACATTTAAGTAGGTTACATTTTAGGCTCCTAATTTTTTCCTCTCAATATTAGTTGTGACATTGTTCTAAACTGTTCACCTGTCTTTCTGAGCGTTTCAAGATACAGACAAGGAAGCTTCTGTAAGGTAGAACTTTGCAGAAGCGCAAGACTGGTGTTGAGGAGACCTGGGTTCCACCACTCACTGTGCCATGAACACCACCATGGAGCCTTGTGCAAGTCACATAATAGCTCTCAATGCCAATTTCTCTCTCTCTTTTTAAAATGAAGCTTTGTACCAGACAGGAAATGTAAGTAGGTAAAGTAGCAAACAAAATATGTGTGTGGACCAGATTCCACTGATGTGTAATGCACGCCTGACTGGGTTACTTTTTTTTAATAGACTTTATTTTTTAGAGCAGATTAATTGAGTGGAAAGTTTAGGGGAAGGTACAGAGATTTCCCATAGAGTTCCTGCCCCTCACATGTACAATTTCCCCTATTATCAACACCATCAACATCCTGCACCAGAGTGGTACATTTGTCACATTGATGAACCTGTATTGATACATCATCATCACCCAAAGCCCGTAGCTCACATTAGGGTTCACTCTTGGTGTTGTACATTCTGTGGGGTTGGACAAATTGATAATGACATGTATCTACCATTATAGTGTCATACAGACTAGTTTCACTGCCCTAAAAATCCTTTGTGCTTTGAGTATTCATCCTTCCCTCCCCCACCCCTAACCCCTGGCAACCACCGATCATTTTACTGTCTTCATAGTTTCCGTCTTTTCCAGCGTGTCACATGTGTGGAATCATACAGTATGTACCCTTTTCAGATTGGCTTCTTTCACTTAAGAATACGTTTTTAACTTTTCTCCACGTCTCGTCATGGCCGGATAGCTCACTTCTTTTTAGCACTGAATAAGTTCATTGTCTGCGTGTGCTACAGTTTATTTATTCGTCACCTACTGAGGACATCTTGGTTTCTTCCAAGTTTTGGCAATTATGAATAAAGTTGCTATAAATATCCATAGGCAGTTGCTTGTATAGACGTTAAGTTTACAATTTGGGGAGGTAAGTACTAAAGAACGTGGTTACTGGATCCTGGTTAGGTTTGTAAGAAACTTCTAAACTGTCTGCCAAAGTGGCTGTACCATCTTGCATTTGAAGCAGCAGTGAATGAGAGTTCCTGCTGTCCCACATCCTCACCAGCATCTGGTGCTGTCAGTGTTTTGAATTTTGGCCATTCTAATAGGTGTGTAGTGGTATCTCGTTGTTTTAATTTACATTTCCCGGATGACAAATCATGCAGACGTCTTTTCATATGCTTATTTGCCACCTGCATACCTTCTTTTTTTAATAGGTTATTATAGAATATTGAGTAGAGTTCCCTGTACTACACAGTAGGTTCTTGTTGATTATCTAGTTTATGTATAGTAGTGCGTACACGTTAATGCATATCTGCTTTGGTGAGGTGTCTTTAAGGTCTTTGGCCCATTTTTAAAACTGGGTTGCTTGTTTTTTATTGTTATAGATTTCTATTTCCAATCTGTGTCCCATGGAATTCAGTTCTTTGACATGTGTATTCTGTGTAACATGTATTTTGTGAGAGTGTTCCATGGTCAGATAATCATGGAGAATTCTACAGAATTCTCCAGTATGTTTGGTTAAACATTAAAGTGATGTTATTGTCATAGTGGTGACATTACCTCGCCATCTTCACAGCTTGGGTGAATCTCCAAAAAATGGTGATGTCATTTAACATCGTGAATGAGGAAAGTGAATGGTGAAGAGAAAAAAGGGCCACTAGAGGTGGCTTCCTGGACAAGAATGGTCATGAAACCAATGAAATCTGCTACGGCTCAGCCCCTACAAAAACCACACACGTTCTACAGTAGAGTTAAACAGTTTCTCTTCAGCTCAACTTCTGAGACCTTTAATATCATCATTTGTAGGACTCCAAGTCAGGAATTTGGTAAGCCTGGTCTCCCTAAACTATTGGATCTTCTCTTTTGCCCAGGAATTCTAGATGTGCAAACTACTTTTTATATCTTCCAGTTCTATTGTTCCGCATATAAGGATATGGATACACTTTTACTTACATGCTATTCCTAAGTCAATTTAGTTGGATATAAATATAGATTATGCCACTCCATCAAAATTATTACTGTATGTACTGAAGTATTCCCAAACTTTCTGTTGAGAATATTAACTATCCCTTAGGTCCAGAGCATGTCCTGTTTTCTCCATAAAAATTTCCCTAATACTTATGGTCTACATTGATCTCTCTTCTCTAAACTGCTTTGACCCTTTAGGTCTTTCTATACAATTTATTCCCATATATGTATTCCCTTATATAGCCTTCATTGTTCCATGTTTGCTGCTCTCATCTCTCAGTACAGAGTTTGCTTCTTCAGGAACGTGCTTTGTATAACTGCTGAGTGTCCTACACCTGGTACACACATGGATTTCATTTAAAACTGCCGAATAATTGTTTCTTTCCTAGGCTTTCCTTCTTTACCTTTTGATTACACATATGTTAATTGAAAGCATAACCGTTCTACCTATTTTCCAAGTGGATCACTGTACTGCTAAATTAGATCAGCTGGCTTTTAATATGCACTGAAAGCTGTTTAAGCACACCAAGGCACAGGTGTTCTTAAGGTGCAAAATTTACAGCACCTTTAAATTCTGCGTTGTGGCAATCTTTCCCAATGACTGATAGGTTGTCCACCTGCCGAAAAGCAGAGAAAATTTTATTTATTTTTTGCGGTACGCGGTCCTCTCACTGTTGTGGCCTCTCCCGTTGCGGAGCACAGGCTCCGGACGCGCAGGCTCAGCGAACCAGCCGCTCCGCGGCATGTGGGATCTTCCCGGACCAGGGCACGAACCCGTGTCCCCTGCATCGGCAGGCGGGCTCTCAACCACCGTGCCATCAGGGAAGCCCGAGACTATTTTATTTAATGATGATCAAATGCATTGTATTTTGACAGTGGAATAAACCATTTTAAAATATGATTGCAAAAAACAGACTTATATGCAGCTTTGTAAATGTTAAACATATCATGGCCTGCCCTTGGAGTCTTTTGTGACAATAAATAGGATTAACCAGGTGGATTTATCAGTATTTTGATTACTATGCAGAGGCAACCAAATATTTGTTAAAAGCTGTCATCAGGGAAACCCAGGCCTTTCAGTCTTCTAGCTAGCAAGAATTGGGAGTTCTGTACAAATGAGTAACCTAGATACAGGAGCAACCAAAACACCCAAATTGGAAATGATTCATATGATTGAGGAAAACTCAATGCATAGTTTTACCAGGGAAAATCACGTTGAAAATGAATAACAAACGTACTAAACATCATTGAATAGAACACTTAAAACAAGTGAATTTCAATAAAACTTCTTTAAAAAAAAGAATTGCAGAATTTTAGTCAGAGTGGCATTGAGAAAACTCTTGAAATTCTTCAAGGAGAGTACTGCTCTGATGTGATAGAACATACCGTCTTACATGTAATATACAATATAACTATATTCCTTTTAAAAATTAATTTTTTTTTTTTACTTTTTGCCCTTGCCACACGGCATGTGGGATCTTAGTTCCCAGACCAGGAGTTGAACCTGAGCCCCCTGCGAGTCTTAACCACTGGACCACCGGGGAAATCCTAAATGTATTCTTAAAGTCTCTGGCTGAATTAGTTGTCAGAGAACTTACAGAACTGACATCCTCATCAATTGTTATTACAATAGATTTGTTTAAAATAATTGTTCAGCATTTTGTATTGAAGGACAATTTCAAGTGCAGTGACTTGCAAGATACTTTTTTTAAAAAAAATAAGCTTTTCATCGTTTTATTGAAAACACAATGTGTTTATACTGGAGCAAGGCCATTAATTAATTCTTCACTTGAGAATAGACAGGATGATGTTGCCATGCAAGGACATTCCTCAATAGTTCTCAGCATGCAAATACCTGAATAAAGGATGTGCTAATTGGCCTTGAAGGTTTAGGTTCCACCTATTATGATAATAAGGAAGTGACATCAAAGAATCACTTGTGAGCAGCTAGCAGTGGAAGTTTCCAATCAGTCCCTCAAGTGTATATATGATGCCTTCTCTGCAAAGCATTCAAACCAGCTTACGGGACGTGGTCCACCCCTGAACTTAATAGGCAGTCCTAGGACCTACCTTTTACTTTCGTTTTTTCATTTATGCTTCGGTCTTACAACAACAGGATATGATCACCTGAGGAGACATTCAGTTTCTTTTCTAACATCACCTCTTGCAGTCATGTTTGATTGACAGTTAGGACTGCTGAGGTCTTATCTTTCCCTATTTTATGTTTTCCCGCACAAAATGCTTCAATCCCCCAGGCCGGATTGAAGAAGATGTTCAATGGTTGTCCTGAGTCACCGACAGCATTGTGGGTGGTTTGGTTAAACATTAAAGTGATGTTATTGTCATAGTGGTGACATTACCTCGCCATCTTCACAGCTTGGGTGAATCTCCAAAAACTGGTGATGTCATTTAACATTGTGAATGAGGAAAGTGAAGGGTGAAGAGGAGAAAGGGCCACTAGAGATGGCTTCCTGGACAAGAATGGTCATGAAGCCAATGAAATCTGCTACGGCTCAGCCCCTACAAAAACCACACGCTCCAGACACTCACTCATATGTTAGGTGTTGCTCACAACTCCAGAGGCCTGAGAGAGACAGAGACAGAGAGAGAGACAAGAGACAGAGAGACAGAGAGACAGGGACAGAGAGACAGAGACAGAGACACAGAGACACAGAGAGAGACAGAGACAGAAACAGAGAGAGACATTCTGATTAGCTGTTTTACAAGCATTTATCACATTCATTCACAGATTTTTTAAAAAAATAAATTTATTTATTTATTTATTTATTTATGGCTGGCGGATTCTCAACCACTGTGCCACCAGGGGAGCCCCAGATGATATTTTTTAATATAAATATTCTAGGGGCAGAATTAGCATACTGGGACCACACACACACACACACACACACACACACACACACACACACACACAGAATTTTGAAAAACATAAAACATCCTGCATATGTAAAGTACGATTAATTACTTATTTTTCTACCCGCACTGTATTTCTCCTGCTTCCTGTTCTCCTTCACGCTGGTGATGCTGTATTATAGCTATTTTCTCTCTGATATTTTGCCCCAGTTTTCTTCCAGTTATACTTAGAACCTACTGAGTTTTCTGGAGAGAAACAAGACCCACCTCCACGAACTTTTAACCATTCCTGCTCAGCCTGGCTGCTCTGGTTAATAAGCAGACTCTGAGTTTAGAAGATGCAAGATAAAATGCCATATGGAGAGACAGAATAAAGTCAATTGCATAACAGCAAAACTGCACTGACCACAATTTTATCTTTTCTTTAATGATCCAGAAAGCACAGTGAAATCTTGAAGAATTATGAGCATCTTTTATGGAAATTCCAGTTAATAGAGATGTGGAGGGACTGAGATATTGCTAAAATCTGCTGTAATGCCACATAGAAAGTGAACATCTAGACCCCAAATAGCCAAAGCAATCTTGAGAAGAAAGAATTAAGCTAGAGGCATCACACACCCTGATTTCAAACTATATTGCAAAGCTGTAGTAATCAAAACAGCATGATATTAGCATAAAAAACAAACATATACATCAATGGAACAGAATAGAGAGCCCAGAAATAAGCCCACGCCTATATGGTCAATTAATTTATATCAAAGGAGCCAAGAATATACCATAGGGGAAGGACAGTATCTTCAATGAATGGTGCTGGGAAAACTGGACAGCTATATGCAAAAGAATGAAACTGGACCCCTCTCTTATACCATGCACAAAAACTAACCCAGAGTGGATTAAAGACTTGAACACAAAACTTGACACCATAAAAATCCTATAAGCTAACATAGGCTTTAAGTTCCTTGACGTCAGTGTTGGTGATGATTTTTCGGACTTAACACCAAAAGCAAAGGCAACAAAAGCAAAAGTAAACAAGTGGGATTATATCAAACTAAAAAACTTCTGCTCAGCATAGGAAACCATCAACAAGATTAAAAGGCAACCTATGGAGTGGGAGATTATATTTGCAAATCATATATCTGATAAGGAGTTAATATCCCAAATGTATAAAGAACTCATAGAACTCAATAGCAAAAAACCCAAACAATTCAATTAAAAAATGAGCCAAGGGGCTTCCCTGGTGGCGCAGTGGTTGAGAGTCTGCCTGCCGATGCAGGGGGCACGGGTTCGTGCCCTGGTCCGGGAAGATCCCACATGCTGCAGAGCGGCTGGGCCCGTGAGCCATGGCCGTTGAGCCTGCGCGTCCGGAGCCTGTGCTCCGCAATGGGAGAGGCCACAACAGTGAGAGGCCTGCGTACCGCAAAAAAAAAAAAAATGAGCCAAGGATCTGAACAGACATTTTTCCAAAGAAGACATACAGAATGCAAACAGTCACGTGAAAAGATGCTCAACATCGCTAATCATTAGGGAAATGCAAATTGAAACTACAAGGAGACATCACCTCACACCTATTAGAAAGGGTGTTATCAAAAAGATGACAAATAGGTAAAAAAAAAAAAAAAAAAAAAAAAAAAAAAAAAAGATGACAAATAAAAAGAAAACCCTTGTGCACTGTTGGTGGGAATGTAAACTGGTGCAACCACTATGGAAAACAGTATGGAGGTTCCTCACAAAATTAAAAATAGGTCTATCATATGATCCAGCAATTCTATTTCACATATTTATCCAAAGAAAATGAAAACAATAACTCAAAAAGACATATGCACCCCTATGTTCACAGCAGCATTATTTACAATAGCAAAGATGTGGAAATAACCTAGGTGTCCATTGATGGATGAATGGATAAATTGTGCTAAACAGTGGGTTATTATTCAGCTGTGAAAGAGAATGAAATCTTGCCATTTGCCACACCACGGATAGACCTTGAGGGCATTATAAGTGAAATAAGTACTGTATGATCTCATTTACACGTGGAATCTAAAAAACATAAACAAAAACAAAAAACCAGCTCACAGATACAGAGAACAGATTGGTGGTTGCCAGAGGCGGGACTGGGGGATGTGGAAAATGGGTGAAGGAAGCCCAAAGGTACGAACTTTCAGTTGCAAAAGAAACAAATTATGGAGATATAATGTAAAGCATAGTGACTATAGTTAATAACACCGAATTGCGTATTTGGAAGTTGTTAACAGAGTAGATCTTAAAAGTTCTCAGCGCCAGAAAAACAAATTTTGTAACTATGTATGATGACAGATGTCACCTAGACTTACTGTGGTGATCATTTCACCATGTATACAAATATCAAATCATTATTTGTACACCTGAAAGTAATATAATGTTATACGTCAATTATACGTCAATTAAAAAAAAGAAAGTGAACATCTGGTACCGTAATATTTTTGCCTCTGTGTTTAACTTGAGCTGTTGAATTGATTTTGAAAGCCACACCCTTTTGCCTAACTAAACTCACCTATTTGAGAGGTCATGAGGTGCAGAGAAATTGGTTAACTGAATAAATGGCTCTAGTTTTACCAAAAACTCTATGAACCTGGGTAAACCATTTTCCCACTTTAGACCTCTGTTGTCACTTCGATAAAAAGAGGGAGATGGGTTGGGTGTTGCCATGGACTGAACATTTGTGTTTCCCCTGCCAGCAGATTCATATGTTGAACTCCAGTGCTCAATGTGATGGTATTAGCACCTCCAAATCCCTAATCCTTTGGGATTAGGTTATGAACAGGATTAGTGCCCTTATAAAAGCGATCCGAGAGCACTCCCTTCTCTTCTACCATGTAAGGATGTAGCAAGAAGTTGGCAGTCTGCAGCCCGTAAGAGAGCCCTCACCAGATTCCCAACCACACTGGCACCCTGATCTTGGATTTCCAGCATCCAGAACTGTGAGGAATAAATTTCTGTTGTTTACAAGCACCCAGTCTATCATATTTTATTATAGAAGCCTGGACAGACTAAGACAGGTGTCAAGCTCTATGTCTGTGATTTCTCATAAGCTTTGCTGCACCCCAGAAATCCTATTATGGTCCTTAAGGTCAAGTGGTTGCTGTAAATGACCTCCCAAACCTCCACCTCCATGTTACAGCTTATTGTCTCGTGTAAATTCACAGCCCACCTTCTGACTGGCATCTCCACTGAGTGAGGATAAGGCCACCTACGTATTCGCCGTGTTTCCCTTTGGAGTATTTGTGTTTATTTATTTGTTCTGCCCTCATTGAACGTTGTTTCAAACTCCCACGAAGGAAGAGTAAAACAAGAAAATAAAACCTCACCAATTTTTAGTGGGAGCTGTGCACGTTGTTATGACCACAGATGGTCTCTGCAGTTAGGTGCTTCATTTTAAATCTCAGCCCCATTCCGTGTAAACACAGGGAAGTTACTGAAGTCCCCTATACCTCGGCTTTCTCCTTAGAAAGATGGGGACGACAATTAGTCCCTACCTCAGAAGGTTGATGTGAGTTTTAAATATGTGTATAGCCTGATGCCTGGCACACAGTAGGGCTCAATGAATATAAATTTTGTTTTTATTATTCGACCTACAATATCATGACCACACATAAAATTATGAGGGGTTGGATGATTACTGTTATAGAGATATAATTAGAATAAAAATAATGCTTACAATTAAAGAGCATCATTTAGTCTTAGACAATAGCTGAATTATTAGCCTATATCTCATGTTATCTTTATGATCATGGGATGAAGGAAGACCTAGCATTGACTCTAATATAAAGGTCTAGAGAAAGGATAACAATTGAATAGTTAACAGTTTATGAGCTTAAAATTCATTCCTCAGCAAAAATAGAACAGTACATTTTCTCACATACTCTACGTTCTGAGGAGGGAAAAAATAACTCACAGAGGGAAAAGGATAAAAAAGTGTGGGAGTGTTTCAAATTGGGCTGAGAAAGAAGAGTCTCCTGGTTGCTCCTTTGAAGTTAGATTGAAATGAGTCTATTCCCTACCCAAGAAATGAAGGCATGATTTGCAGTGTATGTTTAATTTTTGCTAAAAATATGTAGCTAAGAGAAAGCCAAAGAAGTATTTTCATTTAGGAGAAGCCAACTTTGCTGTTGTTTTCTGTGTGGGTGGCTGTGTTTTTATTCTTGCCAATCAATAACCAAAATTCAGAGTCTCAATACACATTCCCATTAAATGACTATAACCTGTCTTGTCTTTCGGGAGGTGAATGTTGAAAGCAGCAGGGTCTCCAAGGATAAACCTTTCTTTCTCTTGTTGAGGTGTGTATTTCCCTGATGTACAACCAAGAAGTCACTTCCAATTTTCTGTCAATGTTTTGTTCTGCTTGAATTTAAGCCCCATTCCTCTTGTGGGTCGCATGTGGACATAAACGAGAGCACTTGACATGCTATTCTTTGCATACTTGGAGCTGAGGTGGGAGGCATGCAGGGTGCTGGGGGTGGTCAGAGCACAAGTTCAGAATCAGAGAGACCAGGATGGAACTGTGTAGCTACCTTGTACTTCAAGCCTCAGCTTCCTCATTTGTCAAGTGGGGATATAGTAATACCCACCTCACGGGGCTTTTGTGAGAATTAATGAGGTAACATGTGGGGTATGATTTCATTGTGAGGTGGTATAAGTAGTGGTTAAGGCTCAAGAGATTTCAAACTGCCTGAATCTGAGTCCCCATCTCCATCACTTAATAGTCATATAATATTGAAAACACTGGGGTTGGTGGCTTCATTTAGAAAATGGGGATAATGATAGTTGCTACCTCATTAGGGGGTGTTGAGATGATTAAATGAAATACCACGTAATAACCACCAACACGTGCTTGGCACTGTTGATTAGCAGTGTTTCTTCTTGGTCTTCTCTATTGAGAAGTCTGTATTTCTTTAGTCTTTTATCATGGGGATTGTTTCTCAACCTTTTACCCTTCCTTAATTTCAGATTTTTCTGAACTCCTGTAGTAATTTTCATACCTCTCTTATAGCACTTATCCACGGGATAGTTAATTTTACGTGTCAACTTGGCTGGGCTGCACTACCCAGTTATTCAAACACTGGTCTAGATGTTGCTGTGAAGGTATTTTGTAGATGTGGCTAGCTACTTTAGTTGACTTTAGGTAAAGAATATTACCATGGATCATGTGGGTGGGCCTCATCCATTCAATTGAAGACCTTAAGAGCAAAAACTGAGGTGCCTTGGAAAAGAAGAAAAGAAGAAATTCTGCCCCAGGACTACAGCATCAACTCCTGCCTGAATTTCCAACCTGCTAGCCTGCCCTATAAATTATAGGCTTGCAGTCCCCATGCCTGTTCCTTCAAAGAAATCATAAATCTCAAACTCTCTGTCCGTCTCTCGATAGATAGATATAGATAATAGACAATATACATTGGTGTATATATATATATATATATATATATATACAGAACCAATAGGAGGAGAGCCTACTGGTTCTGTTTCTCTGGAGAACCTTGACTAATACACGCTGCTCCCCGCCTTTTTTTCCCCTTCGTATGCAGTTTAGTTGTATGCATCATCTGTCCTCCTGGATAGGAAGCTGCTGGAGGACATGGCACATGCTACAGATCTTTGTATCTGACCCAGTTAGCACCTATGACTGTACTTACCCCATGGTAGATTCAAAGTCACAACCTTGCCTGCCCCTGCTTGGCTCTTTTTATGTGGATCTGCACAGTATTTTTAAAATTTTAAAAATTACTTGCCAATGTTAAACAAAAAAGGGGGTATTTCTCATAAAAATTTGTGGATTCAGTTTCTCTCATAAAATCAGTAGATTAAGAAAGATGGAGCCCATGTTCCTCCATGGCAACAATTCAGGATCTTTTCCCGGAATGGGGCATGAACCCGTGTCCCTTACATCGGCAGGTGGACTCTCAACCACTGCGCCACCAGTGAAGCACGCAATTTGGAATCTTTATGGGGGTTCTTTGCCCAGGCAGAGCTGTTCTCTAATGCACTATGGCCATCTGCGTTTGCCAGCTCTTTTTTTTTTCCTGCTATAAAGTCAACATCAATTTTCCTTGCAAAAGGAAGTTCAAGTCAGATCGAAGGCCAAGGAAGAGGGTCACTAGTTTGGTGTTAGGTTATTGTAAGCACAGGATCTTTGGCAGCATAACCAGGTTGATGAACTTGCTGGGGTGCAAAAGGAAGCGAATTCATCCTTCCCCCACCACAAGCTCTTACAATGGGAGATTCCCCCTTCCTCGCCCCCATACAACTTCCTGGGTTCACTCTATAGCCTCCTGGGCTGCTTCCATTCATAAGAACAAGTCCCATTTGGTCAGTTTAGAGCTTTTCAGGTATTAAAACATCACGTCGAAGTCCAAACTTCTCTGTCCCTCCATATTGAAACAGCCCTCTTCCTGTAGCTGAGGCTGAGTTCACCTGGGTCAGAAGTGGGGAGGGATGTGGGAATCTTCTTCCCCTTTTTCTTACCCATCACTCCTCCTCCCTACTTCTGGGTCTTTCTGGGTCACAGCAGGGTTGAGGGGACCAGGAGGAACTCAGGGGTTTTGCTTGGTGGTCCTCTTAGCAGTGATCTCTTGACTCTGAATGTTCTGTGTCACAGACATCACGTGCTGCTTATGAGGACCCCGTACAAGGCCATTCTCTCTACACAGTTCCTGTCTGTGGTTGAGAAACACTCTGTCAGACCTCCTGCGGATGGCCCCAGCGTCCCACCTTTGCCCCTGACCCTCACAGAAAGTCCTCTTACTGGGAGATCGGGATTGACATATATACACTATGGATACTACGTATAAAATAGATCATGAGAACCTACTGTATAGCACAGGGAACTCTACTCAGTGCTGTGTGGTGACCTAAACGGGAAGGAAATCCAAAACAGAGGGGATACATGTATACGTATAGCTGATTCACTTTGCTGTATAGTAGAAACTATGTGTTTGCCAACTCTTGATGCTTCACATGTGTTTGTTAAGTACAGAAGGATCAGTGATTGGGGAATTAATTTAAATCTGTATATCTTTATTGGAATATCCAGTTTATTTTTAAAGTTATGGTGGCCCAACTATTTGCAGGACCTTTAAGATTATCTATCTATCTATCTAAATTAAATAACCTGATTATTTATAACCTGAAAGTTGAATTAAATAGCCTAAATATTTACACTACCTAAATTCCAGGAAGGGAAAATAAATGCTAGAATGTTAGACTGGGGAAAGGGCCTTGAATGCAAGGTTCCAGCAGTGACAGGTTGTGACAGTGGTTTGCCCCGAGTCCTCTGAATGAAACCAAGGCTCTTAGTGAACTGCGCTGGTCATGGAAAACACATACACTTTTATGGTATCAAGTAGATTTAAAATTACTATAAAGACTCCAGGCTACTTTGAGTTCAATTCCCCCTAGATCAGCCATTTCTTATTTTCAATTTGTTTACTACTTGTTTTATTTGCCTTGCTTCACTGTGCTTAATGAAATTATTCTGGAGCCTCTCCTGATTCATTTCAAATTAGAACCAGAAGAAATTAACCTCCAAAAACAGAACCGCTATGGTCTGGTTTCTGTGAAATGACTTAATACTGAGTGAAGTCATATTTTCTGAACTAGAAATTTGTGACTCTTTGTTAAAATATTGAGCTGCTACCACTTCATGTATCACACACATGTATCATTTCATGTGTACCTGTACTGAGGGCAATTCAAAGACAAGGACCAGTCACATTTCTGGGTGAGTACGCATCGTGATGCAGAAACCAGAAGAAAAGAAAATTGCCCACCAACACCTGCCTAGGGTGAACTAACAGGAGATGAAGGTCAGAGCTGTGACTCAGTGACAGCAAAGCTGGGGTCATCTTTAACCAACTTGGGCAACACTTCATTAAGCCACACTGGGCTCATTACTAGTAACCTCTTCCCCATATGCATTTGGCGCCTCTCGGATGGGATGGGAGGGCAAGAAGTGGAGTTAACAAGGCAAGAGCTGCCACAGGATCCCAAAGGGGCTTTACTGACTGTCTTGTGGATGTGGAGAGCTGTATGATGGTGGTACCAATTTTAATTATTAGCTGATGGAATTAACAGGCTTGCTTTGAAAGGAATTATAGTTAGGTGTCATTGGCTATGACCCTGCCCCTCAGCCATACCACTTTAGCACATGCCACCTGCTAACACTGATGTCTCTTTGCCTGCGGGCTGTCTCTGTCTGCGTCCCACAGTAGGACAGAGTGCCTGGGATGAACACATGTAGCCCTCCCAGCAGCTTTAACTAATGATAGATGGGAATGGTGTAGAAATACCCTGGCGGAAGGAGATAACTTCAAAGCACTAATTCTGTGCTGTTCCCTAAGGTTTCCCAGCAGGATCAAGTTCTAGTCGCCCACAGTAGTAACTGGCTTGAGATCACACCCTTTATTAGCCTCCTTCCTTCACAGTTTCACTTCTCCACTCCCTGGCTTTTGTTTTCGGCGCCTCTAGGATGGGATGGGAGAGCAAATAGGTAGATCCCAAATAGATCACTTGCACTTGACTCCTTGTCTCAGTGACTGCTTCTGGGGGAACCCAAACCAACATAGCTACTATTTTTCGAAAGTTTCTCCTTTGTCTGTGGAATAATACCGTGAATGCCTGGGCTGCCATATGTTCATTCATTAATTCATTGACTCATTCCCTCTTTCCAGAAAATATTGATGGATTGCCTATTTGATGCAAAATCGCTGAGCTAGGTGCTGGAAAGACAGTAGTGAGCAGGCGTAAGTCTTGTCCCCTAGAGCAGCCTGTCCCATAGAAATAAGTTATATGCCACACGCGTAATCTAAATTTCCTAGTGGCCACACTGAAAAAGAAAAAAGAGGAAAAAAGAGAGAAACGCAATATAGTCAAAATACTGTCATTTCAATGTGTCCTCAGTCTTTGAAATTCAGTGTTTGTTTTATATCTGCAGCGCCTCTCAATTTGAGCCAGCCACATTTCAAGCACTCAATAGCCACACGTGGCTAGAGGCTTCTGCCATGGAGAACAGCCCAGCTCCTGAGGTTATGGTTAGTGAGCATGAGGAATGAGAGGGTCACCTAAGAGGCAATCACACAACAGGAGGTTGGTCGTCTGAGCTGGTGGCCTCCCAGCTTGGTGTGTATCTGAATTGCCTAGAGAGCTAATACAGGATGCAGAGTCCAAGACTCATGGCAGTAGGAGACAGCCTGGGACCAGGTATCTTCACCGAGTTCCCCAGGGGATTGGATACACAGCAAAGTTTGTCTGCTACCGCCCTACCTCACCCCAAACCCAATCTCCTTACTCTCGGTTCTTTATGAAAGTGTAGGGGAGGAAAAATAATTTTCCCTTCACCCTTCCAGGTTCTTGGCTGAGTGCCCCTTGTGATAGAAGACAGGTTAACAGGAGAAAAACAAATGAAAGTTTACTAGCATGTATACCTTACATATACATAGGAGATGCCCAGGAAAACTGAGTAGAGCTCCCTGAAACGGCCCAAGCTACCACCGTAAATATATCTTCAGTGAAAGACAAAAGAAAGGTGTTGGAGGTGTGGGGTGTGCAGGAGGTGAGCCAGCTGTGGGAGGGTACCAGGAAAAGCCCAGGAAAGGAGAGTGAGGTTGTTCCGCAGACTTGAGTGGTGCCTTCTCCACTGACAAGTTTCTTGTGACTTACAGCCATCCTGCTACTCCTGGTATAGAGGGCGACATCCCTACAGATGGAGATTTCCCTTATGAATGTAAATGTCCCTTAGTAAAGGATAACTTCTACTCTGTTTTCGGACCTTCTCCCGTGTCTGCAGTTTCTCAAAATAATCTTTATGCCAAAGACGCATACGCATATCTTGGGGTGTCCTAGTCTGCTACTGTGAACGAGACTGTTGTTCTCAAACTCTTTTGTACCTTGTATACACCTAGGAAGTTTTAAAAAATACTGATGCCCGGGTCTCATTCCAGAAATTCTAATTTAGAGGTCAGGATTGAGGCCTGTCCATCAAGGGATTCAAAGTCTCCCCAGGTGATTATAATGAGCAGCCGAGTTTATGAACCCCTGACCTAAAGTATGGTGTGTAACAGACAGCACTTACTTCAGGGGTCCAGTTTTGAAAAAATATTATCTCTATGTATGTGTGCCCACAGGAAGGATCTTGAAAGATATGTACAAAAATGCCATTCCAGGAGATGCAAGTGTGGCTGTTGAGGTATTCTTTCTGATTTTCCTGTGCTGGGTGTGTACAACTTTTGAAATGCAAGCTAATGAAAAGAAACCCAGTGAAAGAAACTATATGAGTTGGACCTAGATTTATTTGGAGTCTTTCTTTGGGTTCTGCTTCTAATTTTCAACTATGATGTCTGCTCTGCTCTTTGGCAATGCTTTCCTAAGTGTTTAACTTGGCCTTGAATTGAATGGTGGGGTAAATGTTACTCATCCTTGCCCCTGGAAGGATGGCTCTGGTAGCCCCATAGAGACCGCTGGAGGGGGTAAAAGGTAGGCAGAGAAACCAGTTAGGTAGCTGGGGTTAGGCTTTTCAGGACTTGGTTGCATATGTGGGTGTGCCTTCCTGCACTGTTTCTGGACCTCTGGTCGGTGGGCCTTGAGGTTGTGGTCCTGAAGCCTCCTTGGCACCTGGGAGTCTGCGTGAGGCTTTATGCTGGGTTGGGGCTGTTGGGGATGAATCCCCCGTGAAATGTCAGGCCTTGGCTTCAGGCATAAACCAACTTGCATTTAAATGAAATATCGAATGAATTTAAGGCTATAAACATTGATCTTCTCTGAGAACAGTTGCATTTAAGTCTGAGTGGTCAACTTCAGCAGTGCTAAATTCTGTGTGTTTGTGTAGCTAATCCCTGATGTTTGACATTGATCTGAGCGCATTCACTCGGGCCCAGCCATATATTATGGAAACGGAGTCTGTCTTCTCTTTCAGCTGCTGGGAAATGTGTTTAGTGTTTCAGTTTATTCATGAAAGTCACATTAAAGCACTTTTTAAAGTTCACTTTGAAAATTGAAATAAAATGAAGCTTAAACTTAACTTTAACTTGCTCACTTTAAAAAAGTTGTCCACACAGTGGTTTGATCTGTTCTGACAGAAATGACAAATTGAAGCCAAAAAGAAAGGGCATCATTTTCACTGTTGGATTTCATTGTTGTCTTCCTTGGTTTTCATATCCATGTTTATGTGTTTTGCTTTGCATTTCCTTCCCAGTGAGCTCAGCCTGAATCGACAGACTGCTTTACAGTAGTCAGTTGTTAAATTTGTTTTAGCACAGTGCAAACTAGTTTCATTCTTTCAAAATAGGCTTTTGTGGGGCTTCCCTGGTGGTCCAGTGGTCGGGACTTCGCCTTCCAATGCAGGGGGTGCGGGTTCAATCCCTGGTCCGGGAGCTAGGATCTCACATGCCTTGCATCCAAGAAACCAAAACGTAAAGCAGAGGCAACTCTGTAACAAATTTAATGGAGACTTTCAAGGTGGTCCACATCAAAAAATCTTTTTTTTAAAAAAATAGGCTTTTGTTTTGGAATATAAAATGATGAGGGAAATGCATGTAGCCGAGATCTTTACTTGAGCCTGTGACAAGGTTCAGACCTGTCTGAAGAACTGTCATTAGGCGGTGATTTGCCTGAGTTGGTCTGCATCCAGCCTGTTTTTTGTTGCAGGAAGGGTGAGGAGGATTTTGGTGTGTCTGGGGAGAGAGAGGGGCGTGGGGAGGGTGTTCTTGCGCCTGTCCTGTCTCTACCTTGCTGGCGTTGGGGAGTCATTGGTGAGAGACTCAGCTCCCTCAAGCTCCTGGTGACAAAATATGGCCCAGAGCCAGTGATGCTTTCTCCCCAGTCTTCGGAGAATATGTCACTAGACTATCATTGAAGTTTGGTCCAATCGGGAGCATTCAGAGAGAGCCAGACCATGGACTTGGACCTCCGTGTGATGGGCACTGGCAGCAGAGGTCAGTGTATCTAAGAGCAGAGAGCCTCAAAGAAGAGACCAGGAGAGAGAAAGAATGTGGGAGTCCCTCTTTGGGGATGTAGGGGATATAGCTAGGGGTCAGATTTGGAGCCCAGATGAGACACAAGTCGGGGACACTCAGACAAAACCTGTGACACTTTTCAGTCAAGGATCAGAGAAATATGGGCTTTTCCCATTAATATGACTCCATTTATACCCATCTCCTGTATTAAAGGCAGACAGAATGGAATCACTTTTATTCAGGAGTGATGGTTTACATTAACAACAGAAATGCTTCCTTATCTGAATATGTCCCTATGAGGGAAGGTCCGTGGTGAGAGGCTACACATCCAGTCTTTGGTTATGGTTACTAGAAAGATTCCTAGAAATCTTGCATAACAATAAACAAGCAATGTTTGGATTTTCACAGAGGAAATGCCCTTGGCCAGCAGTCCTCCACAGGAAATCTTCAGAAATGCATGTGATGCCCAAAGAGGTGTTGTTTTGGGAATACCTGGTAATTAGTTCCAAACTCTTACCAAACAGTGGCACAGCCTATAATTTCTATGTAAACTCAGCTCACTGTTTGAGTCATGCTATGTTTCTTTCTTTGCCCAAGATGTGTCATCCATTAAGAAAACAACGCCTTTGGCTATACAAAACAGGCAGTCACCTGAAATTGCTGGAGGGAAAGGTTACTTTGTTCAACGGGGTTGGCCTGTTCAGGTGAGAAAACCAGGAGACTCAGAGTCTGGAAGCCTGGGTTACTCCCTTACTCATTGTGTGACCCAGAGTAAGCATCCTCTGAGCCTGGGCTTCCTGTCTTGTAAAATGAGGGCCTAAATCCAGGCTTTTATTCAATAACTACTTGTTGGGTAACAGATTTGTGTCAGGTGTTTCCATAAGACTTCCTCAACCCAATCAACACCACTTCATTTCTGATTTCCAAGGTCCACTTCAGTCCTAAGAGTTTTATGTGTCTGGGAACTTAAGTTTCAAATTCTGTGAGAAACTTACTTGGTGTGTAACAAAAATGGAACCATCTCAGCTGATTCTCCTGATTTTAATTTGCCACTTATAGATACTCATACAATACAGAAATTTATAGAATAAAAATCACTTGTAAACATACCTCTCAGCCATAACCACAGTCTGTAGTTTGGTGTAGCCACGTCTAGACCTGTTTCTGTGGAGACTCATACACATTTGTTTTTCCTAGGGTATTTTCAGAAGTCTTCCAAATCTCCATATGTCTTTCCCCCACCTCATGTTATGTGGATATCTTTCCATGTCAATGTGAAAACTTTTCATGTCAAGAAATACAGATCTACATCATCATTTTCAATGTCTTCAGAACACTCCATTATATGGTTAAATCATAATCTATATAATATTCCTTGTTGATGGACATTGGGGTTGATTTCACTTATTGTATGAAAACAAAGAGAAGATGAACATCATTGTATATCCATCTTTGTGAATGGGAACATATCCCCATTTCTCTATTTTTTTTCCCCTTTAGATAAATTCCTGGGAGTGGAAATCCTAATTCAAAAGATACCCAGTGAGGCTGTACCAATTTACATTCTTACCACAATGTATAAGAGTACCCGTTTCTCTAAACTCTAGCTATATTAGCATTATTGTCCTTTTTAATTTTTACCAAACACCAGACAAAAGGCAGTATCTTGTTTTTATTTCTTTGACTACTAGCAAAGTTGAACATCCTCTTATGTGTTTATTGACAATTTTATTATTTTCTTTTGTAAATTGTCTATCTATAACTTTCCTTCATTCTTTTATATGAAAATATTTTCTTATTGCTTTGTAAAGACTCTTTCTATATTAAGGATAATCTATAAGTGCTAATACAGACAATGTACCTTTATTCTCAAATTGCTCTCCTTCTAAGTTAGGCTTAATTCATTCGTTAGTATATAATGTATAAAAGGAAAATTTGAGGTATGTTGAGAAGAGTAGATTGCTCAATGGAGAAGGTCAAACCTTATTTTATATAATAATTTATTTCCAAACTTTACTTTTTTATTTTCCTTTTATTTCACTCCCACTCTTTGTATACAACCCTTTCCTAGCTCCAGACTCCCATTTCAACTCCCCAAAAGTGAGGCTATTAAGATACTGAGTGATTAGAGAATTTGAACATTTTGAAAGAGAAGTGGGTGGTGACGGCATGTTATTAAAACTTGAAAGAAAGCCAGTGTGATATAATTTCACACTGGGAGCTGATCACTATGGCAACAAAGAACGAATTTTGAAAAATAAGGTTCAATATAATAGAATTTGGGGAGAAAATTGATTAAAATAAAAGGACAGTTTATCTTCTGTTTTACTCTCAACCTGTTTATCATATGCACCAAAACTCTACATGAGCACCCAAGAACATATTTCTGCTTTTTAATGCAAACACATTTTCATTATATTTACGTGGTGTGAAGCCACAAGAAGGTAATGCTTTTGGTAATATTGCTTTTGTTTGTAATAATAGTGACAGTATCTCTTTGGAGTGTTTTACTTGAGAAGAAATAGTGTGATTTACAATATATACATAGCTTTGAATTCTTTTTATTTTTTACCTTAATACTTTCATCCACCCATTCATTCGTCCAACAAATATTAATTGAGGCACTGTGCTAAGAATTGAGAATACAGTGTTGAGGAAAATCAGACCTGGTCTGTATCCTCAGGAAGCTCACATTCTATAGGAGATATTGTCACATATTCTTTGAAACATGAATTCAACAGTATCTAATGTTCCAGTGTATGTATATGTGATAATTTAATTACCTTATTATTTCTTGACATGCAGACTCATTTTAATTTTTTATGATAATAAATGATTAAATGATGAGCATATCTGTATATTAATCTGAGTTTCTGATTGTTTCCTTAGGATTGCTTCCTAGAAAGGGAATTACTAGCTTAAAATATCTAAACTTCTCTCTTTAAGAAAATAGAACTTTAAAAGTGATAAAAATCACAGTCTTCCCAATAAAAAGATTATCCCATCTATAACACAATTTCTAGAAATACAGCATGGCTAGGATAGGTCAATAAATTCCTTTATTTTATTGGTGTCTCCTAAAGTAGGTATGGAGTGCTGAATTTTGCTTTAGAAACCAAACCAAAGTTTAATAAAATGTCAAAATTCAATACTACTCATTGTATAGAGGCTGTGTATAGAAGGTCAGCTTTTGATCAGAAAGAAAAGAGATGCCGTATCTACGCATTAAGTTTGTGTTTGAGGGAAAAACATGGTCCAGTTTAGACGTTAATCTCCTCCTTCAGGAGCTTATTCCCAGAAGTCAACAGGCACATTAGGAATGTCAGAGTCCAGTGGTCTAAGGAGTCAGTCAAGAGGTGACTGCCTTATTGGTCTGTCATCACTCATGACCATAGCTCCCTGTGACCAGTGATGGCTTCTTGCCACCCTGTTTTTTTAAAGATTTCTCCTTTCTTCTGTCAATTATGTCATTTTCCAAAATATAGAGTATTTATATGGAATGCATTTTATTTGCTCAAAAGACGTTTCCATTACATTTTGCAAATCATTAGACCCACCAACATAGTAGTCTACAAAATTTGCATTTGCAAGAACCAAAATTATAAATGCTGCTTCCTTTCGTTTGGCTCAAAATATACCTGTTCCAATGAGTATTTCTCAATTAACTAACTTCTCCCTGATGAGGAAATGAGAGGAAAACTGCACAAGACTACTGTGCTAGTCTTGGGTCTGAATTTATATGACTTCAGGCAAGTCACTGAGTCTCTCTGCGTCTGAGTTTCCCCACCTATAAAATGAGGAGGTTGGACTAGATGATCTCCAGTCACGTCCAGGGGTCCTTCTTTTCATTTTCATGCCCTCACTTGTGGTTTATCCCATTTCACTCATTACCATACTCTACTTTGTAAAAGATCTTGAGAATCAAACCTGTATATATGCTATTTATGAGTGTTGGACATTCAGAACCAAAGCGTAAACTTCCTGAGAAAACAGTACTCTTGCTCCTCCTAGCTCCTCTCTTCCCCTCTCCCTCCTTCTCTTTATATTTTTTATTTTATTTTATTTAAAATTTCTTTTAATTAATTAATTTTATTTTATCTATTTTATTTTTTGTTGCGTTGGGTCTTTTTTGCTGCGCACGGGCTTTTCTCTAGTTGCGGTGAGCGGGGGCTACTCTTCGTTGCGGTGTGCGGGCTTCTCATTGCAGTGGCTTCTCTTGTTGCAGAGCACAGGCTTCAGTAGTTGTGGCACTCAGGCTCAGTAGTTGTGGAGCACGGGCTTAGTTGCTCTGCGGCATGTGGGAATTTCCCAGAGCAGGGCTCGAATCCGTGACCCCTGCATTGGCAGGCGGATTCTTAGCCACTGCACCACCAGGGAAGCCCCCTGCTCCTCTTTATATCTACTCCTCCTCCTTGTTCTGCTCCATATCCTCCTCCCCCTCTACTGCTTCTTCCTCTTTTCTTCCTCCTCCTTCCTCCCTGTGTGGCTGTCCATCCCCTACTATGGCTTTGCTGTGGTTTTGTTCAAAATTAGGTGCCTCGAGGAGGACAGAGCTTAGCTATCTTGGTATGTCATTTAATTTCTGTGGGCTTTGAATTTTGCTCTTGCCTCCTTTTTCAGCCTAAACTCCCATGACATCTCCTTACACACACACACACACACACACACACACACACACACACATTAGGTTGAACCATATGAAATCACTGTTTTTGCAAGTAAAAAGCAATTTCAGATGGTTCAATCTAATACAGTTTTCTGTTTGGGAGCTATGGTTATCAACTAAAAGCAATCTCTTTGTCTTCTCTGACATACCGCTTACATGTTTCTTCCTTAGACTAGAGCTCAGGCCCCTTCTCAGGGTTGCTTCCCTGTCCTGCTTCATCTCTTGAACCCAGTTCAAATGGACCTCCTTCAGGATGCCTTCCACAGTGCTCCTGGCAGGTTAGGACAGCATTGTGATTTCAACCATGCACAGCAACCCCATCACCATCCCGTTCTATCTGTAGCTCCAGACACACATCAGTAATATACAAAAATATCAAAATATTAAATACATAAATAAATAACAAAGGCATGCAAGATAAAGATCCTCCAAGCAAGATAAAGATCTCTCTAGACTCGAACACAGGACAGAGCAGTGAGCAGGGTTGCAACTACGACGGGCTGTTCTCTGGGTCTGAGGGAACAGTGCAATGTCTGTGGGGTAATTGGGACCAAATACCTCATGAGAGGTGTATCAGGCACACTGCCTAAAACTGGGGAGTTCCACCAAATCCTGGCACAAACAGAGGCTGAGGGAAGTGCTGGTACTACCTGAAGGGGCAGTGCCATAAACTTATGAGCCTGAGTGGCAGAAGGAAACAGATGCAGCCTCACTCTAGGAAGGGGTCCAATCGACTCGGTAGCCACAGTCAATACCTCTGTGATACCTTAATATCACCTTCACGTGGGAGCCCTGAGATTCTCCATTAAGATCTGGATTTCCGGGCTTCCCTGGTGGCGCAGTGGTTGAGAGTCTGCCTGCTGATGCAGGGGACATGGGTTCGTGCCCCGGTCCGTGAAGATCCCACATGCCGCGGAGCGGCTGGGCCCATGAGCCATGGCCGCTGAGCCTGCATGTCCGGAGTCTGTGCTCCGCAACGGGAGAGGCCACAACAGTGAGAGGCCCGTGTACCGCAAAAAAAAAAAAAAAAAGATCTGGATCTCCCTGGAAGCACAGGGTTAGATTGTGGAGGAAACGGCAAAGTTGCCAGTAAGGGAAGACTAAACTAGAGAGAAGGGAACATATATACCCTTGAACTCCTACTCATGAGGAGCTCTCAGACTCCAAGTACAAAGCATGTGAAGAAAGCTGATGCTGAAAAAAAATTTACTCCCAAGGAAATGAAAATAATGGAGCAATCTGAAAATGACTTTAAAGTAAATATGTCTGCAGATGGCCAATAGGCACATGAAAAGGTGCTCAACATCACTAATTATTAGGGAAATGCAAATCAAAACTACAATGAGGTATCACCTCACACCAGTCGGAATGACCATCAGCAAAAAGTGTACAAATAACAAATGCTGGAGAGGGTGTGGAGAAAAGGGAACCCTCCTACACTGTTGGTGGGAGTGCAAATTGGTGCAGTCACTATGGAAAACAGTCTGGAACTTCCTTAAAATTCTTAAAACAGAGTTACCATATGATCCTGCAATCCCACTCCTGGGCATATATCTGGAGAAAACTCTAATTTGAAAAGATACATGCACCCCAATGTTCATTGCAGCACTATTAACAATAGCCAGGACATGGAAGCAACCTAAATGTCCATCGACAGAGGAATGGATAAAGAAGATGTGGTACACATATACAATGGAATATTACTCAGCCATAAAAAAGAGTGAAGTAACGCCATTTGCAGCAACATGGATGGACCTAGAGATTATCATACTAAGTGAAGTAAGCCAGAGAAAGACAAATATCATATGTATCACTTATATGTGGAATCTAAAAAAATGATACAAATGAACTTATTTACAAAACAGAAACAGACTCACAGACATAGAAAACAAACTTATGGTTACCAAAGGGGAAGGGGTTAGGGAGGGATAAGTAAGGAGTTTGGGATTAGCAGATACTCACTACTATATATAAAATAAACAACAAAGTCCTACCTTATAGTACAGAGAACTATACTCAATATCTTGTAATAAACTGTAATGGAAAAGAATCTGAAAATGAATACATATGTATGTACACACACATATATATACTCATACATAGACACATAGATGTAACTGAATCACTTTGCTGTACACCAGAAACGAACACAATGCTGTTAGTCAACTATACTTCAGGGATTTCTTGGTGGTGAGTGGTTAAGACTCCGTGCTCTCAATGCAGGGGGCCTGGGTTCGATCCCTGGTCAGGGAACTATATCCTGCATGCTGGAACTAAGATCCCGCGTGCCGCAACTAAAAAAATCCCACGTGCCGCAACTAAGACCCAGTGCAGCCAAATAAATAAATAAATAAACAAATAAATAAATGTTGAAAAAACTATACTTCAATCAATAAATAAAGTATGTCTAAAATCAAAAGAGACAGAGGAAGGAAAAACATTCATTTGAACCTACAATAACTAGAAAAGGAGGTGTCATTTTGTTCTTTGCTAATTAAGGGTCTGAGGCTTAGACAGATTAAGAAACTAGCTCAGTGTCCCACAACCAGTAACCAGGAGAGCAGGGTGTCACAGTCAGGGGTCTGAGTACAAAGCCAATTAGCGAAGCATTGTATTATTATCCCCATCAGTGTCAGGGCAAAAATGCCTTTGCCTGTTTCAGACCATCCTGAAGGAAGAAATACAACAGCGTACTTCTTTAAAAATAATTTGGGGCTTCCCTGGTGGCGCCGTGGTTGAGAATCCGCCTGCCAATTCAGGGGACACTGGTTCGAGCCCTGGTCCGGGAAGATCCTACATGCCATGGAGCAACAAAGCCCTTGCACCACAACTACTGAGCCAGTACTCTAGAGCCCACGAGCCACAACTACTGAGCCCATGTGCCACAACTACTGAAGCCTGTGTGCCTAGAGCCCATGCTCTGCAACAAGAGAAGCCACCGCAATGAGAAGCCTGTGCACTGCAACGAAGAGTAGCTCCTGCTCGCCGCAACTAGAGAGAGCCCACGCACAGCAACAAAGACACAACGCAGCCAAAAATAAATAAATAAAATAAATAAATTAATATAAAAATAATAATTTGGGCATGCAGAGATTTGGCCTCCACTGTATGCTGGACTAGAAAACGATAATTCATTCCATAGAATTCCAATTCAATAAATATTTATTGAGCATCTACATCTTGTCCAGCTCCCTGCTAAGTGCTGTGAGGCTGGGTGATGGTGGTTGGGAGAGCAAACAGTAGAATTTACAGTCTACTGGGGAGAAGGACCTGGACCTGTCCACCAGTTTACCATAATGTTCAGCAAGATGTGGCTACATGGGTGCAACCAACCAGACAATCAGAATGTCAGAGAAAGCAGTGCCAGCGGAGGCATTCAAGTAGGGTATTGAAGCATGTGCACGATCTGCATAGGGTGATCTGCCACGAGAGAGAACTGCAGGGAACAGGAATAACTTGCCAAAAGGAAAGAGGCAGGGAAAACAGAGCCATTTTCGGGGCCCAGTAAATATACCAGAAGTATACCGATTAGCTAATCTAATCGCTATACCAGATTAGCGATTAGAGAAGATTCCACCGAGGAGGTGGAAGAATGCATTTGTATAGATCAGGTTAAGACCAGACTATAGCTATCCCTTGCTTAGTAAGTGTCATTCATTCCTGCATATCTTGCTATAAAGTGAAAAGCCATTAAGGGAAGAAAAATTTCCATTAATTGTAATAGGAAAAATTAGAATGTATTCCAGACCAGCACTAAGATGCCCAAACCATGTGCATAGGTAGAAAAGTATATCACTTGAGCAATGATACTTTTATATAGGTCCTAAAGAACAGTCTGAAGGTCAATAAATACAGTTTGTCCATGATGTGCTAAAGGTTTTGGTCCCCAAGAAGGAAGACGATGGCTCCTGGTGGTTGATGGAGGAGAGACACCATGAAGTCTTTTTCTCTCTTCTGCTCCATTTTCTTCAACAATTTTTCTACCTTTTGAGGGCTCATGATTTTCTTGCATTAAAACTGCACAGCAAAATGAAATTTTAACTCAGAAAGACATTTCTGGGGCAAAATGAAAGAGCTGTGATGGAACACCTGGAAACAGGCTGCACAGCACAGGGGGAGGAGTTGTTGGAGGTGGCACTTCTACATCCCTCTGGTGTATCTAGGCAAAGCAAAACATCTCAGAGTCACCCGAACGTGGAACACGATCCTAAATCATCCCTCACGGGCGTCTCTGGGTAAACTCGCGAGTATGGAGTATGGCTTTGCCCGAACTGTAATGTTGAGCAATCTATTTGCTATTTAAACTGTGGGTTTAAAAGTCATTATGTTAGAAAAAAAAGAATTGCTTGTTTGCAAAGTAAACCTTTTCAAGAGTCTTTAGTGTGAAGTATAGCTGATTCACTTTGTTATACAGCAGGAACTAACACAACATTGTAAAGCAATTATATTCCAATGTTAAAAAAAAAAAAGTTGTTAACGGAACAGTCCTTAACCTTGTGAAACAGGTCTGTGCTTGGGAGGGTGAAAGAGAGGTGGAGGTTTCTGGTGAGGTAACTCAGCTCTTCCTCTTGGAGACAAATGCCACTACCAAGAAATACCTGCTTCCACCCCTGTGCAGGTAACTTCCCATTGTACTTGGAGGTAAACAGAGGCAGCTGCCTGGGTCCTCAGATACACTGTGGTGGCCTTTTTCTGTCAACACGTAAAGAATGGGATGTTTGAATTGCAAACAATTATGTATAACATTTTCATAATATTTGTGGTCTTATGAAAAGCGTGTTACCTCTGTGTGTGACCTCCTCGATAAATACCTTCTGAGGCCCTGGCAAGCTTGTTATCAAAATAGCGTAACAAAATTATCAAGACCAATTCATTTGTTATAACAAGAGTTGTTTGCTTGATTTTCTAGCTTGATATGTAAAGTAAGACAAATATTGACTTCACTGTTCAACTTGATGCTTCCAGCCTATATACGACTAACCTCCTAATGAGGGGACATCTGCTTCGAGCGGTTGTTATGAATGATATTTGGGGAACTGCAGGGAGAGTTCCACGAATAACAGTTAACAACATTTCCCCCCTTACTTTGTTGATTTAAACAGGGTTCTGCTCACCAGAGCTGGTTTTAAAATGAGGAAAGGGAACTCTCCAAATAAAATGCTGTTTGTTGGAAGCTTTCCAAATCAACATGGTTTTATTTTGTTAAAAAAAAAAGAAAAGGTATAGCACAGGAAACTATACCAGTATTTTGTAATAACCTATAAGGGAAAAGAATCTGAAAAAGAATATATATAGACATACAACTGAATTACTGTGCTGTACACCTGAAAGTAACACAACGTTGTAAATCAACTATACTCCAATATAAAATAAATATTTTTTTAAATGCAAAAAAATTTTTTTTTACATTTCTAGATACATCCCTTTCTCTGCATGTTTCCCTCAGCTCACAGGGGAAATATTCTGTTGCAAAGAACCTTAAGACCTTAGTCCAATGTCCCATCCCTCTGTAAAATTATTTCTGTCTTGTGGCCACCCATCCCCTCCCAAATACCTCAAGCAGTGCATTACATATTTGGACAGTACTGACTATTGACAAGTTCTTTAAAATATTTGCCTAACAATCTGTGTTCTTTTACTTATTGCTACTTCTACCTTCTGGTGCCACAAAGGAAAATGGTTTCCTATTTTACTCAATAACCCTTCAGATATATCTTATATCACTTCATATCATTCTTGTATGTTTTAAATTATTACTTATTTATTCAATTCATTCAGAAAAGAAATTTTACTTACTACCTTATCAGAAGCTGTACTTGAGACTGGAGGAGTACAACAGGAGGGAAAATGATGCAGTCCTTAACCTCTTGAAGTTTATTTACAGTTAAGTCTTTTTTCCAGGTCAAAATTTCTCATAAGAGTTTTTTTCAACTCAATGGCAAAAAACTAACAATCCAATTAAAAAATGGGCAAAGGATCTGAATAGACATTTTTCCAAAGAAGACCTCCAAATGGCCAACATGTGCATGAAAAGGTGTTCAACATTAATAATCATCAGGGAAATACGAACAAAACCACAATGAGATATGACCTCACACCTGTTAGAATGGCTATGATCAAAAGGACAGGAGGTAAGCGTTGGCAAGGATGTGGAAATAAGGGAAGTCTGGTGAATGTAAATTGGTGCAGCCACTATGAAAAACAGTATGGAAGTTATTTAAAAATAGAACCACCATATGATCCAGCAATCCCACTTCTGGATATATATATCCAAAGGAAATGAAAAATAGAATCTTGAAGAGATATCTATACCCCCATGTTCATTACCATGTCATTCACAATAGCCAAGACATGGAAACAACCTAAGTATTCATCAATAATAAATGAGTGGCTCCATGGATAAATAATGGATAGTATTATTCAGCCATGAGAAGGAAGGAAATCCTGCTGTTTGTGATGACATAGATAGAAATGATGGACGTTTATTGAATATCTGGATCATTCCTAAATAAAATAAGATACTGAAACATTACTGAACATAGGCTTCCTTTCACAGAAAAACTGAAAAGTTTTAGGACTATTAATAAGTGTGTTTGGTGCCACACTGAGACGTTTTCTATAAGAAAGCACGTTTTTAGAAATTATAAATAGCATTTCTAAGATTGTCATTCTACAGAATGCTAATGTAAAGGACAGTTTATAATTGATTACTTCTTAGGTTTTACTAGAAATTAAGGTTTTTTAAAGGTTAAAGAATCTAATTAAAATATTCTAATTAAGGCTACTAAAAATTAATTGGGAAAACATCACTATATGCAAAAGAAAGAAGATATAAGGAATGGAAGTGCATTTTGTTAAGGGTAAAGAAGGTCATTTTGTCCTAATAAAGGGTTTACAAAAAGAAAAAAAGAGAAAAGGACAGAATCTGAAGGTGAAGAGAGAATCTTTGAAGTTTTGTGGAAAAGAAACCCTGGGAAAGGAGTTTTATGTGTGATCAGAACTGGCTAAGATTGGAAAGAATTTTAATAGTAAAGGTAAGGTGGTACCAAGTTAGAATTTGGTTTCTCTCTGTTAAGAGGACTAAGTTTTCTTAGACTATTGCTCTGATGTTTTTTCCTTGTTGATTGAAGTATAGTTGATTTACAATGTTTTATTAGTGATCTGCTTTTGATAACGTTATAACATCTCTTTACCTTTTAAGTAATCTGTTGCAACTCTCTGTATTTGCCTTTGAAATCTTTTATTGTCATTAGGCTAAATAAATAAGTATTGTTTCACAGTGACCTATGATCATATTTGACCAAGTGTTTTAAAACCTTTTGATATCTTTGATAAACTTCCTTAAATCAAATTCTAAATGAAGTTATTTTGACCTCTAGCTAACTTTGACATGATTCAGAGAGCCCCTGGAACATCTCAGAGAGATACTAAACTAATTAGCCTTATTTAGTATGTTAAATTGCATGGGAAACATTGTCAAATGAGTGGTTATAGACCTTCTGAGGTTATATTGTATGCGTAAATGTCATTACTATAAATGTTCTAGAAATGATATGGAATTTCTAATAATTGAATGTGTCCTGGTATAATGTTATTGGTCATAAGTCTAGTTAACATTTTAATATGGTATGTCCAAAAATAACAAAATTTCTTTGACTATTACATTGTAATCAGGCCTTAAACTGTGACTTTTTGAGTCTTTTGTCATTTACAGACAGTTATTGTTTTACTATGTTGCTTTTGCAAAAATCCTTCATCTTTAAGAAGAACCATAGAAAGAAATTTTTGACAAGCAAGGTTTCTGATAACTTTCAGATCATACCACTGAATTGGGTAATAAAGAATTCTAATGTAAAACCTAATGGCTTCATAAAATTGTTAACAGAAGATCAAGATCAACAAGAATTAGATAGAGCTGAATGATAATTTTTATGACTTTTTTTCTGAAATATAATGGCTTTAATCTTTGTTTTCCAGATACAAGGGAACCTTTCCCCTTAAGCTAATTATGGCTTACAGCAATTTGGTAAATTATACCTCTGTGAGCAGAATTGAAACATTTTTTCTCTCTAACTGACCCCTCCACAATCTAGAAACTCTTAATGAGATTGTTATTTTCATGATAATATAATTATTTGCATAAGTATAATGAGAATCTGTTTTTCTTATAATAGGACATAATTGGAAACACTGGTCATATTATCATGGCTTTGACTGGAATGTCATATTCGAGAATGTGCATAGAATCAGGTAAGACCAGATGGCTTTAAAGAACTACGGTGGACTTTATGGAGCCATAAAGCTCCTTGGAAAAACAACCTGGTACCTTGCTTACAGGGTTCCCAGAAACCTTACCAGGTAAATAAGAAGGGTCACTTTCTGGCAGGTACAGGAACCTCAAAATATTTTGAGAAACTCGAGAAGAGAGGAACCAAAACAAATCTGTAGATATTGTAGGAGAAATCTGATGACAAGTCCTTGGCATGGCTCTCCTGGTCTTGAGAGATCTTTTAAAAGTTCAATCTGAGATTCCTTATGGAAAGTTCCAGCAAAACCAATTTAAAAGAGCTTATATCGGGACTTCCCTGGTGGCCCAGTGGTTAAGACTCCACCAAAGCAAAATAAAACAAAACAAACAAACAAATCAAAGAGCCTATATGATCAATTTTACTTAGGTAAATAATAAGGCCAAGTTTATTAAAAGCCAGAATTATTTTGCAAGCAAATTAGTCTTAAGTTGGCCATATGTGGAAGAAATAAAGGTAATTTTAGAGAGAAAAAATTATGCTTCAGTGGATATTAAATTCTAGTTAATAACTGTCTTTGAGGTTTTCTATTTAGCCTAAGTCTCACTTCCTAGATGGCTCCTTGTTACTATGTTGCATTATTGTAAAGTTTAATTGAATCATTAATTAAAAGGACATTCTAAACTTAAAAAACAAAACAAAACAAAACAAACAAAAACAGGGTTCTGCTCACCAGAGCTGGTTTTAAAATGAGGAAATGGAACTCTCTAAATAAAATGCTATTTATTGGAAGGTTTCCAAATCAACATGATTTTATAAAAAGAAAAAGAAAGAGAGAGAGAAAAGGTATAGCACAGGAAACAATACCAGTATTTTGTAATAACCTATAAGGGAAAGGAATCTGAAAAAGAATATATAGAGACATATAACTGAATTATTGTGCCGTACATCTAAAGCTAACACGATATTTTAAATCAACTATACTTCAATTAAAAAATGCTAAAAAAAAAAGAAAAGAAAAACCATAATAAACAAACAAAAACCAATACAGAAAATGAGGAAGTCCTGCCACACTCTGTTCTTAATTGCTATTCGCAGGCGATTCCACTCAGTCTTCTTCTTTAAGGTAAACATTCTGACTGAGGGTTTTTCCCAAATGTGCTCAGAAGGAGAAATCAAAGAAAATACAAAATGGGAGAGAAATTCTGAGTTACTATCATGACAGAGGGAAATAGATAAACTAGTCATTAATCTTTAGTAATCGGTTTTTTCCTTTCGGTCATTTTCAGTGTCTCTCTTCTCTCCAATTTCTCAAATACAGAAATAACCAGGTCAAACTCTGTGCAGGCTTTACAATTGGCTATTCCTTAGAAGAAAAGGGCAGTAAGTCTGCAGGTCTTATCTCTGATTTTAGCTGAATATTTTTTCTTTCATCTCCATCAAAATGAAAGCAGATGTATAGTGAGGTTGAACTTCACATTCACAGCTGAATTAAATAATAACTCAAGAGAAATAAGAAGGCCTCTCAATATTTACTGACACTTGACTACTCTATTAAATAATTAGTTAGGGCTTCATCATTTATGGTTAATAATAAGGACGATGATAATAATTAGTTATGCAGAAGTGACACATGAACCTTGAGGCATCGTGGGTCATCCTCCCTACTGAGATGTTAAAGAGCTTTCAGGATCTATCTAAATAAAGGTTAATTTTGTCGGAAGTAACTATGGGCAGTGGAGCAATTATATCAAAGGTATTTGCATCCTTGTATATATGGTAGCTCTCAGACCTGGGACCCCTTGAGGTGTACGTATTTTTCAATCTTAATTGTAGAACACAAATTTAGCCCTAGTTTATATTCAGGAAGAGTCTGATTGAAGAATTCTTAATAACTAATGCGTGAAAACCAAGACTACACATGTATGTAACGGCTAGACAATTATGTTAATGGTTAAATAATGTTCTACCACACATTTTAATTATACATTTTATCGGCAGGTTGCTTTTAGAAGTGGCTTTCTCAAAACAAGGCTGAACTTGTTATCGTCACTTAGTAGAAAGGGGGGCATATGGAGCAGACCTTGCTCAAGGTCAGAGAAGCAAAGTGGGAGATAGAATTCACAGCCCTTGAGCTTGAGTTGTTTGCTTAGTTCTTCGTTGCTTCTGGTCTGTTGCCTAGAAACAGCGGTGCTTCCTTACCCAGTAGCATAATATCTGCAGAGCATGCTATATATCAGTGTGGAGTTTTTAAGTGGAACTCAAATTCTTGTTAAGTCAGTTCTTTGAATTCTGTATGTGACAAAAAGAAAGAAAGAAAGAAAGAAAGAAAGAAAGAAAGCAGAAGTTCTTCTGAGAAAAAGCAGAAGTTCTTCTGAAAAAAACCATAGTTTGTGGAGGTTGAATTCTGTCAAGGTTTGAACAAAAGAATTCTTCTCCCAAGGACTTATATAGTGTCACTTTTCTTTTGGAGTTTCCTTTTCTTTTTATTTGTTATTTCCCCCTTTTAATTTATTTTTTTGTCTTTAAGAGGTAATATCAGTATATCACAGCCAAAAGGAATCTGTTGCTCCTAGGAGAGAACAGTAACGGAAGAACTTTGAAAGCAACAAGAATAATAGCTGATAATAATTGGCCATTTACTAGATGCCAACACTGTTTTCAATATTTAGCTTGTAAATGGTGGCATCAGAGTTTGAGCTTAGGACTCTTGACACCGACGTGCAACCATCAGGCTCCGGACACCACCTTAGGACAGTGCAGTGGCTATGACCATGAGCTCTGGGGTCAGCCTCAACATCCTGTCCTGTCTTTATTACCTTGGACATATAGTTCTAATGCTCTGGTCTTCTTCAATGAAAAAAAGGGAGGGTAATAGTATTCACCTTTAATACTATTGTTACGAGGTGTCGACTGACATAATGCATGTCAGGCACCTTGCACTATGCCTGGCACATAGTAGGTGCTCTGTGTTAGCTATCACCATTATTATCTATATTATTAATCAGGAAAGATATCTGCATGCAAAATATGGCAGTCTTTCAGAATTGGAAGGGATCTTTAAGTTCACTGTTCAACTTCATCAATTTCTAATGAAGAAACTGAAGTGGGAAGGGCTAAGTGATTCATCCAAGGTCCCCAAATTAGACAACGCCAAAGTCGGTAGTGGTCAATGTTCTCAAGATGTGTGAGCCTTCAAGAGTGGGAGGGGGTGTGTGTGTGTGTGTGCGAGCAGAGGTAGAGGAGGGACTGCAGAAATATAATGGGAGATTCAGACAGCTTTGAGAGCCAAGCAGGGAGGTGTGCACGTGCGTTTGTGTGGTGGTGGGAGCATGGGTTTCTGGAAAGTCAATTTGGTGTAGCACGGAAACTATGGAACAATACAGGATTTGAGTATGTGGAGAGTCCTGTCTATGAATACAGCTGATGGACAATGAAGGATGCATATAAGGCCCAGCCATGGAAACAGGATGTCAAGCACACCAGAAGGAGGCCCTCTCAGGTTGCCAGAGAAGGGGTCAGCAGGGAGGATGGGGAATACAGAAACCCTGCTACCCAAGGGACTGCATGGCCATGCCTGCTATAGTCCAACTGCCACCCAGCCCATTTACAGAGGCCTCTGCTCCCTCTGTAGCCCAGAGAGATCTATCTCTGGACCCTGCTGGCTGCTAGGTCAGTGGCTGGGTGCTCACTGCTAATCACTGCAAAGAGCCTGGAACTTACTGTTATTAGCAACTGAATTTGCCAATCATAAATAACTGTATAATACCCAATTTCTGCCTATCTTGGACATTTTCCTAACTGCCTCTTATAGGATGTGAGCTTGGGAAGGATATCTAAACACATGTAAAACAACTAAACACAATCTCCAAAATACTAAGGTTTTACTCCAAGATCTTCATTTACAGAATTTAATTCTAGCTCTAAGCTCTTTAAGAGAATAAATCAGCTCTAATCTGCGGCTCTTCATCCATTACCACGCTAACTTCTCCTTGCTATGTATTGTCTGGGTTTTGTGCGGACAGGTGGGAGGCACCTCTCTCAGTGAGGATTGTGGGCCCTACAGGTGCTCACACAAAGCAGCATTACTGGTAGAGATGGGTTGGAAGACCACAGAAGACCACAGCGCACCTGGGACAGCTATCAGGAGAGTCAGCCTTGAGGGACAGGCTGAGGATGGACAGGCAATGACTACTGGGATGGGAGAGAAACACTGGTGAGGGGTGGGAGGCTTGCTGGGGTGAAGCTTGCAGGACCGATTGCAAACAGACACGATGTGTGTGTGGGTATGTTACAAAAAAGGAAGCCATAGGTTTCTTTTACTTTCCACCTGATGGAAGCTAAAGTTTTTTTTTTTTAATACGTTAGACATTTCAGAGCCCTCCTTTTGAGAGCCTCTCCTGAAAATGACCTCTTTGGGCATAGGGCTGTACTCCAGATTCTCCCCCAGGATTAAGCGTGGCTGCATATAACAGAAGACCCCAGTCTGCAACCTAACAAACCAGAGGTTTGTTTCTCCCTCTTGTAAGGAAGTTCTGGAGGTAGGCAGTCTAAGGCTGAGATGAGGCAGTTGAAGCTCACATCTCAGGGAGCCAGGCTCCATCAGTCCTTCTGTTCCACCATTTCGGCAAGCAACTCCCATACTCAGATGGCCTCGTGGTTCCAGATGGCATCTGGAACTTTAGTCACTAAATCTGAGTTCGTTGTGGAATCAAGGAGAAGGGGAAGCGTGGAGGGGTACACCTCTCAGCTGAGTCAGTCCCCTTTATGAAGGATCAAGGGAGCACCACTTCACCTCTGTTTACATCTCATTGCTCGCTCCTAGCAGCCAGGAAGCCTGGGAAATGTAGTCTTTGAACTAGGCTACACTACAGTTCTATTAGTGAGGAAGAAGGGAAAATCGATACTGTAAAGGCAACCAGTGGTCTCTGCCACACCCCACCCCCACCCCATTACACTCTTTCATTCATGCCACTCCTTACTCTATATCAAAAGTCTCCTGACTTGTCTCTGATTCCCAGCTCTTTTCCTAGAATTTTTTTTTCTAACCTGTTAGTGGCTAGGAGGGCTTAATATGCAAGGTTGCCTCAACGAGGAACTGTTAATGGCAGAATTTCAGGTAATTATGGAGATCTGAAGATAAGATGAGGGGAAAAGAGAAATTATTAGGTGAATGTACTTTACACATAGAAAACCTCATTGTAATGTCACCTCCTTCCCCTAATCTCAGGGACTTGCTTGCCTTCCTTCCCCCTTTTCTGTGAGTTTCAGAGCGGGATCAAACAGTGCTTCTCACCTCCAGGCTTTGGGCTGCTCTGATATCCAAGTCAGTGAGTTTTAACCCTGGCTATGCTTGAGAAATACCTCTCTGTCCATAACAGATGTATCTGGGCTCCATCACAATATCTGAGGTTGTATTATGGTCATGTTTATTTTGAAAGAGCACCCCAGTTTATACTGGTGGGCATTCTTTGTGAGAGCTACTGTTTTTAGGCATTTCTGGTTAATGTGGGAATTTTTTTAATGCTTCAGCCTCATCTCAAAAATAATGAGGGAGACTTAGCATTGAGAATGACACCCACCCCAAATCCCATTAGCCTTGCCAGGGCAGCAGTGCCTGTTGGAACATGGAACATCTGGACATCTGGCCAGATCTGGAACATCTGGCATTCTCCATCAGTGCCAGAATCACAGAGCCCTGTCACTGAGTGGTCCCTACACTGAGAATGAGGAACATCTGTCTGAGATGCTTAAAATGGATTCTGCAGTTTGCTGAACTAGACTTTCCTTGAACCCAGTTCTAAAATGGGTGGCTAGCTTGATTATACAGTTTACCATAGTGAACATCTGTTATTTGTGTCTGGGAACATCTCTTCCTTTGGGACCTATTTCTCATCCTGGTCCATGTGGTTCTGATGCGGCTACACATCAGAAGACCCTGTTACCATGCCAACCACAGGGTTGGCACACCACATCAAGCGGGGTCAGTCAGACTCTCTTTTTCACAAATTCGAATCATTAACAAATGTGGTTGGAAGAGAACCTTCAGGAGACAGCCTATACATTCCTGAAGCTGAGGTTCCTGAAACTTATCATTCCTACTTTTTCCAAAGTTTGGTTGTTAAGAAGTTCTTTTGATTTTATGTTATTGAGTTCATTCCCAATTAGCCCTTTTTTTTTTTCTTACTTGGGATAGTCGGAATTGATTGTTGTTATTGGCATCCAAAGATCCATGAATCATACAAAAATTGACAGGAAAGAGAATGAAAGGGTGGGTTGTAGAATATAGGTCCTCAAGGAATGGGGATTATTAGGATTCGTTATTAAATTAATTTTAAGAGAATGAGAAATTCTGGGAGCGTAGGAATAGGATGGTTTCTAACATCATTGGATATTTTAACTGTATCAGACTTTGAACTTCCTCAAGACATGGGACAAAACTCAGAATCTTTATGAGATTGTGATTGAAACCCATTATTGTGCAGTCATTACCAAGAGTTTAAAAATAACGTATAACAGAAGAGAAAATACGATAGTACATTACATATAGCTGGAGTAAGAAATATTTCACGTAATTTTTCATTCAACTGTATGTATGTGTGAACTTATTTGTGATAGAACATTTATTTTACATGAATAATGTAGGTTATGGCCAAAAGTGCTTGAAAAACACTAAATACTTATAGCTTGCTTTTGGCTTGTGGACGTGGGGCTAAAATAGCTAAAAATGAAATTCACAGACTGACTCTGCAGGTTGCTAATTTAAGTACCAGTTTAATTTACAATCTGACCAGGTCTTTTACTAAACATTAGGGCTTTGACCAGGGACCTCGGTAACTGGAATGGGAAATATGGTGAGATTCAAAGTGTTTTCAGATCCTCCAAACTTTCTAAAGTCAGCATTTCCCTTAACAGATGAAGCCACATCTTCTATGTAGAAGAAAGACAATAATTTTCCACATGCCCCATCTCTTACTGATGCTCCAAAGATCTTAAACACAGTATGGTTTAGGAGGATGAAGTGCAAAATTTAGACACTGTGTTTAGGAAAATCTAAAAGGATTTGTAAATTTATATCATTAAATGTCTAGATGGATTTTTCTGAAACGGATTCTGAGGATGTTTCACCAGGGATGCAACTCTATTTACATGGATGTACTTACTAGAAATTCAGCATAAAGTGGGCTAGGGTTAGCTAACCAGCTGTGGTTCTACTTGTTCTCTGGGTTAATTTATATAATCTTGGATTAAATGCTGGCCCTTACTAAATGACACAAAAAGACCAGTAAGGGTCTTATAGGCAGGAACAGTAATTTCAAGAGTTTGTCTAACAGACGCCGAACTGGGTCTATCCCGTGTGCCTGGCCTGCCCCCTTATTCTATCTCCAGATAGGTCCGAGAAGACTCTCCCTCTACCGTTGCCATGAAGACTGTGTTGATGAGAGAAGCATCACAATATTTAAAAAGAGCTTTACAACCTGTTCTTGAGAGATCAAAAATGCTGATGACAAATGCTGCAATTGAATCAGGTTCCTTGATCTCACTGTTGTTGAAAGAAGCTCAGAATGCCTGAGTTCAAATGACAGCAGAAGCCAAGTGGATACGGTCATTTCATTATGCAGCAGGGTAAGCACGGTGTGAAGAATTTAAGAGATTATCAGACATGTATACTTTTCTGGCTGTGGTGTTTAAATTACAGGCTCCTTAGAAATGAAATCAACAGGCAGTCCATGGATGAAAGGAAAATTTGGCTCAAGCTATTACTTTAGAAAATGAGACTTCTTACCCAACTGCATAATATGCGTCAGTCAAAAAATCTAGAGCCTCTTGAATGAAGGTGTAGCTGAGTACCACTGATGAAAGGATGCGCTATATTACTGCATGCGTCTAACAAGTTCCTTCGGACATTCTCCCCAAACAATTGTGGCTATTTTATTGGGAAAACTATTATATGCTAAGATTAAATGAATTCTCAGTAATACAGAATGTCAGTTTAGTTTATTGATCAGAGTAATTGGCCAAACCCACTGAATAGTACCTAGAAAGCAAACTTCTATTTCTGGGGGAATTTCAGAGATTATGTCACAATGAGATATTTGAACATGAATGTCTAATGGTCCTTGATTGCATTCTGATATGTTTTCCAGCTTGGCAAATGCAAAACGTGGAATGATCCTGTATAATAGCGGTAAATTATAAATCTAATTAGGTGGTAATTTCCATTGTGGATGGACAGCACACTGAATTTTATTACTGGAGCAAATTTATAAAGCTCTTGTACTTGATGGGCAGCTATTTAGCTGGTATATTTTTTATCTGTTTTAATAAATGGAGAACACCAGAAATATCTTGCTTTCACCCGACAGGTCAGCAATATACATTTGCCATCTTGCCGCAGGTATCAACCTTGACTCTGTGCCCCACCCTAATCCATGAAGATGGCAACCAAATTATCATTCTAAAGTATAAACCCCTAATGCTTGCACTGATGACATTAGGCTGACAGACTGTGGAGAATAGAAAGTAGCAGGTTCTTTAGTTACTCTCGTAAGGCACATGAATCAAAGATATTGGAAAATAACTTATATAAAGTTTCTGGAGCTCTAGCGCTCTGGGGAATATTAGGTTATTATCTTTTTCACTAGGAAACAGATTCTGCTTAATGTTATGTCTCCTAACACCAAGAAAGAGGCATGGTTCAAAATGAGCCTCTTTGGATATTGTGTGTTCTATTTGGACCAATTTGCCAAGTGGACCCCCCCCCCAGCTGTCAACCTTTATGAAACCTAGAATAAGGTATGACTCTCCCGTGGACTTGCTTTTATTTTCCTCTTTTGGCTCAGAACATTCAATGATTTCTAGAGGATCTGTGGTGTATCAGAATGTAGATGAAGCTCATGGCAAGTTCTTATGGGAGAATCACTACAAAACCCCCAAGGAATACTGAGCAATGTCATGCTCCCGTAAGCAAGTAACGATTCTCTTTTGAGAAACAGCTCTTGACTTGTTACTGGGCTCTGATCTAAATGCATGATCATGAGCTGGATACCATCTGACGACCTCCTGTGCACACAAAGTCGGGTCGCAGTCATGGAGTGTAAGAAGCAGCTACAGGAGTAGGCCTGGGCTGGCTCTGAAGACACAAATAGGTTTCATGACCACGTGGTTCAGGCTCCCAGCCTGCCTACTCCGTCCACACATCTGTCCTTCCTTCAGCCCACACTTGTGCCCACGTGGAGAGCTCCCTGTGACTGAAGTTTTTTTAAAAAAACAACTTGATCCTGTGCATAGATACTCCTCCTAGATGCCAGCCTCTGCCAGAAGTAGATAATAAAAGCATTTCAATATGAGGGTAGTGAGGAAGGGAAACCCTCCCAGTGGGCAGGATTTTGAACAGTATATCTCTTTGTCCACTTTCCTAGAAGGGGAGGTTATCTGAAGTAATAAAGATTTACTCTGATTTCTGGATGGTGGTTCTGACCAGATGATCAGGAGTTTGGAAAGAAAAAGATTGGAAGATTTGGACAAGGAGGTCTGGAGAAGGCACCAGTCTTCTCAGAGTGGGTCCAAAGTGTGAGAATCTTTGTGTCTCATTTGGATGGTGGCAGAACTTGTCTGGAAGTTCTCTGAGCTTCTGTGGGTATAGGATGAAGAGAACCTCACTTGAGAGGGCCATAGGAGACATTCAACTTCAGGGAAGGGCATGGAAGTGGAGGCAATAATCATGAAGGCGCTGTGGATGGAAGGAGCTACTCAAAGTCTGGGGAGGGAGGAAAAGAATGAGAGTTTGCACTGGCGGAGCACAGTACTGTGTAGGAGACTCTAGGCTTAACAGGGAACTTATATTCTGGGTTTTGACCAAGGCTAATAGAGACGTAAGACATGGAGGGTTTAATTTGTCAGAGGGAGTCCTGAGTCAGCTAAGAGTTAAATACAGCTAGTTGTTAAACACAACTAGGACTCCAGCTGGAGAGGGAACTCTGACATCTGTAGAAGGATCCAGACATGGACAGGACTGCTGGTCCAGGGCTTCAGGGAGGGACTCCAGTCTGGGGGTTGACACCATCAAATACCCTTTTTCTTCTTCTTTCTTTTGTTCTTCTTTTGTTCAGGATGGCATGCACGCCTGCCCCAAATCACTCGATTTCTCAAGCTCCCTAGCAATAACCATGTGACGTAAGTCTGAAAGTCCATGGGTAAGGCTTCTTGGGACGCTATTATTTTCCTGTTAAAAAGAAAGACTCCACAGGCATGCACTGCTTGTCCATTGACTGGCTCCCTTTCTCCTGCCTGAACCCAGTTGTGTTGCCACCTTGCGACCATAGGATCAATGCTTCAAGCAAAGGATGGCGGAGAAAAAGTTAGGGGGAGCCTAGGTCTTTGATGATCTCTGCAATCTACCTATATCAGCTCTGGACTTCCCCCTCTGGACTTCTTGTTTAATAAGAAAATTAACCCCTCACTTGTTTAAGGCACAGTTGTTGAGTTTCTGGTACTTGCAGCTCAATGGAATCCTTGCTGAAAAAGCTCTCTGGGTGAAGATGGACACACGGATAGAGGTTTGAAGGATTGGAATCTAGTCTCCAAAAGTTGAATTAGTTTTCTTTCTCAGTGTCTCATTGTTGGACCCTGGACAGGATGAGAAGGTGATATTAGGGCAGAGAGGAAAGGACACTAATTCAATTGCCTGGTGATATATGGGCTTATTCTTATGCAATCGGTACAACAAATAATTAAACGGTAGCAAGGCCTCTTGGCAGTCAGCAGCCCCAAATCAGCCATACCTCCATGCTCCTGTATATTCTGGACTCTATCGACATGAGAATCCCGACCTGGGAAGATTTAAGTCGTGGAAAAGCAGAGGAGAAACAGTGGGCAGAACTACACATGCCCAGGATTACCAGTCAGTAAAGTCACCTTACCTCCTCGGGGGCAGAGTGGATAAGAGAAGCCTGTATTGTGCTCTGAAGCAAAGAGAAACATGAGTCCTACTGCATTCACACTTAGACTAAGACTCTAGTTCTAAAACTCTGCCAAATCCTTTCTTATGACTTGGTCAACAGGTTAGAGACCTAGGCCCCTCAGGGTCCATATCTTATTCCATCCATGATGTTTACAAAAATGTGTGTAAATCATCTAACATGCAGAGCCTGACACATAATAAATGTTCAATATGGTAAGAGAGAGAGCATCATTATTTTCTGTTGCTATTATTAGTAAATATGGGAGGCAGTTTACTGTAGTAGAAAGACTATGACCCAGAGACCTGGGGTGTAATCCCAGTTCCTCTCCTAGTAGCTAAACGACTTGGAGAAGCCATCTTCTCTAAGGGCCTCGTTTTCTTCATCTGTGAGGGTTTGATAATCTATGTGCATTAGGCACAAGTCTAGGAGTCACCAGCACATAGAAGACAGTGTAAAATGTATTCCCTGGGGTTGTGCAGTGTGAAGGGCCTGTAGCTGCTAAGTTCCCTCCGTGGCGGAGCCCAGTAAGCTTTGTGACTTGCTTGGCTTGGAGTCAATGCTATCTGATTGCCCTCCCCCCCAGTCAAGGTGTAATCCATTAGTCAATGGGATGTGCTTGAAATCACTGATGAAACGCCCACCTGGGAATTAGCCAGCCCCGCTGTAATGAGCTTTAGGCTGGTGAGATTGTACTATTTTTCAGGTGGGAAGCAGCAAATATATATCTAAGAGGGAAGGAGAATGCTTACTCATGCTCTGAAGTTCTAATCTCTACAGGAGATAGCCAATCAGGCTAGCCACTGGGCTCTTGAATTCTGAGCTTTCAAGACCCCTGGAGATAAGTTCTGACAGGCTACTGGAACATCAGAGGAGACTGAGTGGAAACAGGAGGGGCCAGCTGATGCTGAGAAAAACTTGAGGCTCCTGTACACATACAGGGGAATTAACTATTGGGATGGTTGTCTATACATCATTCACCTCACCTTCCTCACCACCTTGCTTATTGTCTTCTTGTGGACATCTTCACTTCTTTCCTCTTTTGGCATTAGCCTGATGTTCGTTATGGATCAGAGTTCACTTAGATACAATATTTTAGGAGTGGTGTGTAGCATAAAAGGGTAGAGAACAGATCGATTCCCCAGTGTCATTTGGAAAATATACAATCCAGATAGCTCTATAAAAAGTTAATGGTCTGGGCTTCCCTGGTGGCACAGTGCAGGGGACACGGGTTTGAACCTTGGTCCAGGAAGAGCCCACATGCCGTGGAGCAACTAAGCCCGTGCACCACAACTACTGAAGCCCGCGCACCTAGAGCCCGTGCTCCGCAATGAGAGAAGCCACCGCAATGAGAAGCCTGTGCACTGCAACGAAGAGTAGCCCCCGCTCGCCGCAACTAGAGAAAGCTTGCGTGCAGCAACGAAGACCCAACACAGCTAAAAATAATAAATAAATAAAATAAATTAATTAAAAAAAAAGTTAATGGTCCACTTTTGGTCAAGTAACAAAAGTAGAGGTTGGAAGAAGGGTTTTTAAAAGGAAATACCTAAAAAGCCTGCCCCTTATTGGAGGTCCTTTTCTATGATGCACTCTGCTGCTATCATATTCTATCTACTCCAGAGTGGCCAGACTACATTTTAAAACAAATAATGTGGGTGCAATAACCCTGCGCATTGCGTAGTAAGGTGTATGTTGCTGCTACAAACTGTTATATCCATTGTCTCTCCACCTGCCCCTTATGCCCCATTAAAACATCCTGTAAGCACCTCCCATTAATTGCCAAATACATTAATGAAATAAGCCTACTTGCTGCTATCATATTCATAGCATGTGTTTGAGTGGATGTTTCTGCTTGTGCAGGGACCCAATGATTCATTGCAGGGAGACTTTAAAATAGAGTTAAGTAAAGTTTTATTTTGGTAAATGTTTCACAACCGATTCTCTAGAAAAAACTAAAACCAAACCCTAATTTATAGCATTTGCCAATATCTGTGGTGTAAATACTATCACTGTGGCCAATTTCAATCTGCCAAAGTGCTCTTCCTGGATGCAGAGTTAGGAAGAGAAGCACATAAGCAGCTCACATGAGCGGGTATGAGCCGCTATCTCACCACCAAACGAGTTCCAAAGCTCACTGTTTAATGCAGAAGGATTTCATACATCTGCCAATAATCCTGCAAAATCCAAAATCCAAGAGGATTTAGTTCAAAAGGTAAAGTGTTCAGAAAACAAAACCAAAGCCAAAAGGGTTCGGTTCCATCAACTCACAGATATGATTAACTTGAGCTTTTGAAGAAACAAGGGTTGGAGCAGAAACCACAATCCTTCAGCAAAGTGTCTGGAAATTATAGTAAGCACCAAATTATTACTTGTAAAACTTCAACCATATTTGATTATTGACTGTACTCTTATTTACTTAAATATTTTAGTTAATTTTATTTAACTCATTTAAAAACCTTAGCTTCATCCCAAGCAATTATATTCATTAAAGCATGGAGTTGGTGAGCTGATTATGTTTTCAAATATACATTTAAACAAATATATAACCTTAAGTTAAACATTCATCGTTGGGGGAGAGGGATAAATTAGGAGGTTGGGCGTAATATATACACACTACTATATATAAAATAGGTAACCAACAAGGACCTACTGTATAGCACAGGGAACTATACTCAGTATTTTGTAATACCTATAAGGGAAAAGAATTTGAAAAATAATATGTGTGTGTGTGTGTATAACTGAATCACTGTGCTGTACTCTTGAAACTAGCACAATACTGTAAATCAAGTATACTTCAATTTTAAAGAAACTCATCAGATAGGATCTAAAATCACTTTGCATACCACCTCTGGTATCTGAACATGTACTTGGGCCATACTTTGCGAAACAATGCACCAAGTAAATGATGTCCATTATTAATATTTATCTTTGGAGCCTGAATATTGAAAGGCTCCCTGTAATAATGCAGGTGGTAAATTCTCAGTACTATATTTAGAAAAATCATCAGAAAACTTGGCTCCAAGTATCCTGGAAAACCTTTAGGAAAAATATATGTGACCTTTCTTTAAAAGGTCACTGCTGCTAAGCGCATCTTTCTTCTGGGATGCCGACTAGATTTCTTAGATTTTATTAAATCACCTGTCTTGGTGTGGGTGGAGGTGGAGGCACGCTTTCTGTTTGTCTGACATGTTAGTAGCATAGGAAGCACAGGGAGGACCACAGGACTGTATACAGAAGCGTTCGTGAATTTCCATCCCCTGCTTTTAAACATCTGCGGGGGGTCTGTGCTGTAGGCAATACTCGGTAAACTGGAAAATGAGCAGCTCTGTGTTTCCACCTTGGACCTGCCGCCTCCTTGCTAGGTAATCACTGGGCAGCCGCCCAAACAGGTTTCCTGTTTGTCAAACCGGTTAGAGCAGGAGCCTGTCTCCAATTGTGGGGAAGATCAGATTTCAGAAATGGAACATATTTTGCCCATCCTCCCTCCTGAGTTGATCAATGGTAATTATTAACGACAATAACACATTGCAGGTAATTTTCTTTGAATTCATTGATTTCTAACCATGTTAGAGAGAGCTCTTCCACCGTAAATCTGGAAGAGATGTACTATGCTCTGGCATTAAATTTTTTCCCCCTTGTTTTAAAGGAGGCTATAGAGTTCAAACACAAATCCAAATCAAAACCCAGATTCTTCAGGTGGTTAATTGAATGAAAAGAAGAGCTGCTCATAATCACCAGCTATCTCCGATTGCAGGGTTATCTGTATTCATCCATAACTAGTAAATTCATAATTTATGAGGCCCTACACAGCCACTTGCCTTAACAGCCTTCATTTTAGAGAGCTGATGTCTTCGAGCCAAAGGATGCTTAACACAATATTTGTTAATGCTGATATGCCTTGATCAACTGTTCTGAAGTAAATGCCTGTAGTAAAGGAAGTACTTTCTAATTCATCTCTGCTGAATCTGACTTCACTGAAGAAGCCAAAACAGTTCAGTGCATTTTCAACCCTCCAATTATCAGCTGGTATGTAGCTGGTCCTCTAACATGTCACATTTCGCGTTCAATGATTCCAACTTCTTTCTTGACAACAGGTAGCAGAACTCCCAGTTTCTCAAGAGACCAGTCTGGGAAAGAGACCAACAGGAAGAGGACCCTTGCCTCTGGCAAGATTTGACCACAAGTTTAGAGCAGGTTACAGTCATGGTTTCTGTGAAGGAGGCTGTTCCTGGATCCGAGAGAAGGTCCGAGTCAGCAAATTTGAGCAAAAAGGGCCACGTGGATGCCACAAAAAGGTCAAATGCACCACAGAGAAGACTCCCAAGCAAAATGGATTTAACTCATGGGCAAGTATGATCTAAGAAGAGACATAACAGTCTCAAAGATTCTGACTTAAAATCCTCTTGGAGTAGGAGGGAAAGCTACAGTCTGTGTGATGCACGGGGTTGGCAGTGACCTGGTTAGACCTGATGTTACCACCTAGCTTTGTGATATTAGGCAAAGCACTTAACTTTTTCTGTTTTCTAAGCAGAAAATGATTTGGACAAAATACTTTCTAAGATACCCTCTAGTTCTATGGCTCAATTATGTACCTTTACTTCTGGAATCTCACTGATTCCTCTGAACAATTAAGTCATATTTCCAACTGGGATTGTAGTATCCGGAAGGAAGTTAATGATACGGAGATTAAGAGTTTCTAGGGTCTGCATTTTCTTCCCCAAGGCGTTTCAGTCCTTCCTTCCTTCTGGGCTTAGAATTCACTGCCCAAGAATGCCATGGATCATGCCTTAACTCCTTTCTGCTTAGTCTCACCAATGAAAAATGGAATACACACACTGGCATAGAGAGCATGTAATAAGTTTTGGAGCCAGAGAGACTTAGGTTCCAATTCCAGCTCAATCACTTACTCTCTGAGTGATGTTAGGTAAGTATTCAAGGTACCTTGCCCTGTAAAGTGGGGATTAAAATGTTATGCCATGTGGAATTGTTGAGAGGATTAAATGCCCTCCGTATCTCAAAGGCATTTAATGGCACAGTCATTTAAAACTCACCTTTCACTCCATTCTCAGAGATTTCCACAATCACATGGATGGTCCGTCTTTCACGTTAGAAGTTCAGCTCCTCTTCCTCTTCACGTTCATTATTTTCTTTTGTCCCAACTAAACTATCGACTACCATGGTGAAAACATAAGCTTTTCATCATCCTGAAGTGCATGATCCTTGAAAATCAGCTTCAGCATCCCATCCTCTGACCACCACCTTCTATCTCCCTTATTCTAGAGCCTCCACTCCAACAATTCTGCAGCCTCAGCAAGGACTCTAATCCTTTGGTCCTATTATATTTTCACTCTCAGGGATTTACCATATTTTCATTTCCTTCCTACTCAGGTTAGAGTCCATGGTCCATTCTCCTCTTGCACATGCCATGAACTTCGTAGACCCTCTCCCCGGTGGCTTCTCAGCAAACCTGAAATCTTGATTGAACGCAGCTCTCCACCTCCTCTGTGCCTTCACTCGAGCAGCTAGTTATGGCTGGAAAATAGTGCATAACCGCCTTGACTCGTTCTTGCTTTTGTTTCACGATGACAAATCTCAATTGTACACTCAATGTCAACCTTGTTAAGCTTTTCTAATGGCTTTGTTTTCTTAGTATGTAATATGACTGCTTTACCCCTTCTTCACTCCCCTCAAATCTTTTACATTCCTCCGTGTCTGCCTCATATTCAGTTGAGGAAATGAAACCCCTTAAGCACACACTCCCTCGTCTTCCTGTGCCTTCCGGTTAATGACTATGAAGGAGGGCCAGCACCTCCACTTTACTCTTGGGTTTCATCTCCCCTTACCTGCTCAAAGGCTTTATTTTTGCAGTTATTGACCCTCCCTGTCCTCCCAGTCTTCTTCTCCCCACCTTGGAACCTGCTTTGTGACAAGCTTTGAGCTGGCTCTGGAGAACAACGAACAAGACACCATTCCTTCCCTGAGGCTTTCCCAAACAGATGCCTAGACCACTAGCTGTAAGACCATGTGATTTGTGCCTTTCTTGGGGGAGGTGCAAAGTTCTAAGTGGACACAAGTAGTTCAGGGATACACTGGGGTCAGGGAGTGGGGGTCAAATAATTCCTGTGTTCAGTGGAGATTTAGTGGTGATGCCATAAATCGTCTTTGCTTATTTGGGGGTGCATTAATTTTCTCATTGTTATTAATGATAATCTTACTCTTATTAGGGCCCTGGACTCCTTTTTACTTTTTATAAAGTGAAATCCTTCTCATTCATGTAAGATCAGTCACCTAAATTGATGGAGATCATTAATAATGTCTGTTATGTGTGTTCCAAGTTTTTTTTTCTATTTTTTACATGGTTACTCACATTTTATCACATAGAAACTTTCAAAATGGTATGAAGTCAAATTTACCTATTGCTTTATAATTTTGTTTTGTTGTCCTGAAATAAGACCTTTCTTCTCCAAAGCATATTTTCCCATTCATTCATTAATTATTAATGGAATGCCTACACTGACTCAATAATTTTTGTTGGCCCTGAGCATATATACAAAGCAATCTCCTTTGGGCAACTTGTAATTTTACTTGGGAAAGGGAGAAAATATCACTTGAATGATAATTTAGGATTGTCATCAAGGCTTTGAAGGACATAAATGAAGCGATAGGATTGACACCTCCTGGGGAAGGGGTGAAAGGGCCACTTGAGATCGAATGCTAAGAGAGCTGAGACCAAAAGGATGAAGACGAGCCAAATCTCCATGTCCCCTGTGGGGGAGGGAAAGGTACGTAGGGGGAGGGAAAGGTACGTAGGCAGAGGGAACATGGAGAACAATAGTTCTAAAGCAAAGAAAACTGTGGTGTATAGAAGCAGTGAGGACAGATTGTTGCAGATGGAGTTTTGTAAGCAAAGGAAAAGTGTGCTGAGGTGAGGCTGGGGGTTAGACAGGGTCTTGTGAATGATGAATTCTAAGACCAGTGGGAAACTACTGAAGGATTTTAAGTAGATGAGGGCACAAGAGTGCATGTGGTCCCCAGCAGCTAAGATGACATCAGCCCTGCCTTAGTAGGGACTGCGGGTAAATTCACTTGATGAGAACTGTCTACAAAAGCCAGGGAAATTTTCCAGAATTTTTTTGCCTGGGACCCAGAGCCACATCTTTTTTTTGTGTGTGTGATACACGGGCCTCTCACTGTCGTGGCCTCTCCCGTTGCGGAGCACAGGCTCCGGACGCACAGGCTCAGCGGCCATGGCTCACGGGCCCAGCCGCTCCACGGCATGTGGGATCTTCCCAGACTGGGGCACGAACCCGTGTCCCCTGCATTGGCAGGCAGACTCTCAACCACTGCGCCACCAGGGAAGCCCCAGAGCCACATCGTTTATTTCCGTACTTACTGTTTAGATCAGGAGTAATTACATGAAAGTATATTATATTATTCTTCTGCTTTCAACAGAGGGATATATTTAAGGTATTACACTGGAGGTTCTGCTTTAGGGAATACTCTATTTTCAAAGTAAATTGCAAGATTCTAGATGGTTCATGAACTCAGAAGCAGGATTCTTTCAACAGACACATGTAAGTGAATACTATGAAGAAGATGCTATGCAGTAAACATAGTTTTATAAGAAGCTGCCTTTGTTCTCCGGGAGTCTAAAATCCATCAGTGAAGATAAGACAAGAACATAAATACCTACAATATGTGATAAGGCTCTGAAAAGCTAGAGTGTCCTCTAGTTCAAGAAAGAGCTATGCTTGAGGGCTGGGGAGACCAGGCAGTGTTTGAGCAGGTTCTCCGGGAGCTCTACGATAGTTGCAACCCAGGGGGGAGCATTTCTTGCTGTAGGAAATGATGCTATGAAAGTCAAGAAATGTTAGGGATATGTGTGTAAGCCAACAGTACAGCTGGATGAAGGTTGAGGTAGATCTAGGGGATTAGTGAGACACATGGCTTCATGGTGGCTGGTTGAGGACAGCACAACTGGCAAGGCTGTAGACTCGGGTTGGGCCACTACCTGAGTCTGGGTATTTGAAATTGAATACTAACTCCTTGATTCTCCTGGGCTCTGTTTGTCCTCTGCCCAGAAATCCTCGGGCCCCTTTTAACATGCGCTTGCACTTTTCCCTGAAGGGATCTGTGTGCTTTGATCTCCAAAGGTTCAGATCTGTTTCTCTTTTTCAGAGGACTACCCTCAGGCTACTGTAGCCATCTGACCTTCAAGATCAAAGAGCTAGAGGGTCAAGTCCCTCTCTGGCTCCTTGCAAAGGTAGATTATGAAAGCTCCCTGGCCTCAGGGCAGGACAACTCTGAGGCATAGTTTACCCTCCAGAGTTCCCTGCAGAATGAGGCTGAATCTACTCCATGGGACTTGGCCTGAAATTGTGCCCGCACTTGGCTTTTCCTCTTCCTTCTGCTTCCCCCACTTCTCAGCCAGGCTCCTTAATAAATCACTTGGAAAGGAATTCTTGTCTCCAGGTCCACTTCTGGGGAAACTGCCTAAGATGGTGGCCGAGGGCTACTTTCATTTCTCCAGCTTGTAAAGGACTGATCCAGGGTGAGAAGGCTTGTTGAATGGCCCTGAGGACCACTGAGAAACAGCTTTAGTGGAACAGCAAGACACAAGCCAAATTGTAAGGATTAAATGGAGTGGGTATCGTGGACAATTTGTCCTTCTTTTTGGGTGTCCTACACTTTTTGAAACCCTTGAATGTTTGGGGTATTGCTGGCCTTTTGCATCTTGTCTCACCAAAAACAAAGCAGAACTCAGAAAATTGAGACTCCCAGCCTCTCTTGCACTTGGGATGCAAGAATGTGACTCACGCAGCACTGATCAGACACGCCCATATGAAACATCTGTTCAGAAAGGAACAACTTGGGTAAAGACTTACTCGTAGAATCTTCTATTATTTTTGTTGGGTGGGTGGCAACAGAGGTGTTAGCTTTTTGAGGAGCAGAGGTTGCAGTCCCAACTCAAAAAAATAAAGTGTCACTGTTGGGGTGTGACAGTGACCACCACGGTTCCCTGTGATGCCCAGTGAAGCAGCAGTAACAACAGCCACAGCGATGGGAATTGTTTTCTCATCCTGCCAGTTCTGTGCCCTGGTTTGGGCATTGTTCTTGGAAATGTAACTTCAGCCACCTTGGGTCACCAGCCATCCCCCAAAAATCTTTTTAATAAATTCCTCTTCTGAATACTTGGAGTCAACTTGGATTGTTTGCAGATAGGAACTCTACCTGAGAGAGCAGAGGATGAGAAATTGTGGCCAGTGTGGATGGGGGAAGAGGAGAATGTCTACTGGACTCTGGTAGCCTCTACGATGGCCCCTGTGGTCATTGTCTTTCAGTGTTCATGTACTTCTGCTGTTGTCTTCCATGTTGAATCGGGGCTGGTGTGTGGGACCAATAGAATAAAGTGGAAAGGGTAGTGTGTGATTTCCAAAGCCAGTTTATAAAGGTATTATAGCTTCTGCACTGGCGGATGATCACACACACAGTGATAGCCTCGGCAAGGAGGGTGACCTTCTTTTCTCGAGATAGGAAGAAGGAGGGAATAAGATTGTTAGGGTCAAGGATGAGCATAAAGGAGGGGCAGACTGAGAATTTCACTTTCTCGGCAAAGTAGAGATCAAGCAAGATCATCTGCAAAGACTGAGGGGGACTGGAGTTAGTGGGTCTATTTTTTAAGCTAACATTTATTGAGGGTTGATTCTGTGCCAGGCATTCTGTTAGCCTCTTCCATGCATAATCTCATTTAACTATTCTATCGACTCAACAAGACAGGAGCTGTTCTTTTCTTAATTTTATAAATGACAAAGCAGAAGCTAATAGTAGTTAAGGAACTCAGCAGATGAAGCGGTTCTGTTGAACACTGAGGGCAAACTCTTCCTCACTCGCTACACCCCTTGAGCTGTTTACTTAAGGACACCTGCTGTGAGGAATTTAAAAAGTGAGTCTATGTGAGATAAGCCAAAAAGGAAAGGAAAAGATTTCTTCAGGAAAATATAGGACACTTGATATTCACAATTTCAACCACAAAAATAGCTATAGAGATAAATAGACTTTTGCCTAGCTGTTTAAAGAGGATTTTTAATATCCCCAAACAGCCAGTTATGTCAAGAAAGTGGATACTGTTTTTTTTTTTGTTGTTGTTGATATTGTTTTGCATGGCAAAATATAATGAAGCTTTGGACCTCACGTCAAAAAGTTCTGTACAGGGCTTCCCTGGTGGCGCAGTGGTTGAGAGTCCGCCTGCCGATGCAGGGGACACGGGTTCGTGCCCCGCTCCGGGAAGATCCTACATGCCGCGGAGCGGCTGGGCCCGTGAGCCATGGCCGCTGAGCCTGCGCATCCGGAGCCTGTGCTCCGCAACGGGAGAGGCCACGGCAGTGAGAGGCCCGCGTACCGCAAAAAAAAAAAAAGTTCTGTACATTTCAGTTTCTTGTTTGGAAAGGCAAAGCTACCAGGGCACTATGAGGAGCCTACCTCTATTCATATCTAAAGCTCTACATTACAGCGACAAAAGATAACTGCTTCTTTGCCAAAAATGTGGGCAGACATATCAGCTTTTGGGTTTGAAATTTGATTTATGCCCTAAGAAGCCAAAGGTAGAAGGTAAAACAGTAAGAGCACACCTTGTTTGTAAAAACCGAGTTGGCCAGGTGTTTTAAAGCTAAAATATAGTTAAAATCATCTGATACTGGAAGAAGAACTGACAGATCAATGAGATAGATTGGCTGTCAGACTCCTGAATATGTCTTAGGAGATATATATATATTTAAGGAAACATCACAAAAAAATGGCAAAGGACGTGATGTTGGTAAAAGCCAGCACTGTGCTTGATCAGGAATGAAGTTAGGATAGTAACTGTCAGCTCTGCTATTTCACCTTGTTCTGGAAATAATATAGAGATTAATTATGTGTTTTTAATGGGGAGGATCTTTCTAAGCATAAGTATTATGAAATCACAAAGAAATCACAAAGAAAAGATTCATAATTTTGACTACAGTATATTCAATTTAAAATGTAAAACATTTATATGACTTTATAAACAGTTAAATGGCAATTGGAAAAAGAAAATGATAAGATAAAGAGTTAATGATGGATGATATTAGCATCTCTGATTATAGTAGCACCCCAACAAAAAAGCAGATCAAGACCAAGGAGTATAGGAGATTCACAGAAAAAACCACACTGGCTATCAAAGAGACGCAAATTAAAACAATGCAATGGTAATTGTCATCCAAGAAGCTGGGGAGTTGAAATGGCTGGTGAGAGTGTGATCTGCCCGCTGAGGTTCTGGGGGGCTTGCCCCACATCATGATACACAATAAAGTTCTACATTGTGTGTCAATCAGGTGTAAAGTTCACACCACTTGACCCCACAAGTGTACTTATGAAATTCTGTAAAGAAGAAATCAGAAAATCACAGAAAGATTTGTACAGAAGGATGTTAATCACAATGTCATACATAAGGGTTAAAAAAGTCTAAAAATATTCAAGAAGATGAGAATATTTCCATAAAATATGGTTCAGTCACACAGAATATTAGGTCATTAAAATCATTCTTGAAGAATTTTTAGGGGTATGACAATAATCACAACTTGTGAAAAAAACAGGATACAAGGGTACTTCATTCTCCCAATTGTGTAAAATAAAGAATTCCACTGGAAACAGCATGGGACATCCTCATGTACAAAAAAAAAAAGTGCCAAAATGTTAAGGGTTTAACACTCGGAGGTTAAAAGTCAGGTGATTTAAATTTTCTCCTCCATAGCTCTCTAGATTTTCTGTAGTAAGCATATTATTTTCTTTTATGATAAAAAAATTTTTTTAAAGTAAAACTTTCCATGATCCATGAAGACGGGCCATTGGCCTTTCTGCAGTCAGTAAGGTTCCAACCTGGGCAGAGAATTATATGCATCTGGTATCTGGGAGCCCATATCTGGGGAGACTGTTCTGGGTTTAGGGAGTCATTAGGACATTAACACATAATCTCATGGTGCCTGTGAGCTCACAGGAGTGTGTACATGCATATACATCTTTTGACATGTGCATTTTGTGTATTTGTGGTGAACTTCTTTTAGTAATTTCTTGGGCATTTTGCTTCATCTTTCCTGATGGTGTTGCATTAGAGATCAAAAGAGCAAACCACCAAGCCTTTTCCCTTGTCATTTTTTCCCCCCTGTTTCACAAAACCTGTGGTCTCTGCATGTGTGCTCAGTAATAAGAGAAGCCAAAGCTTCCTATGGGTCCTAGGAAATGCATTATCTAATCTAAAAATAGACAAGAGCTCATTGTCTCATGCAGAAGTAAATCCCACATACTAATCCCGCAGAAAGTGATCTAGCCTTTTAAAAGATTTATTAGTTCCTGATCTTTTCTCTATGCGTGACTATTTTTCATCTCATTCTGTGATGGATAAACTGAATTAAGCAAGAGCTAAATAACTTCTTTTTAAAGATATACAAATCTTTGTGATCTAGATCTTCAGGTTTAGGAGGCCTCAAGGTATTTGGAGACTCAAAGCATTAAGGGAGAAGAAAGAGAAAAGTAACTGTTATTATAGAAACAGATGGGTTCCTAGCAGTGGTGTGTAGTAAATGTTTAAGAGTCAACTCTCAAAAAATAGGAAATATTGCCAGGCCTTGAGGAAAGGTTAATGGGCAGTAACTGCTAATGGCTATGGGTTTCTTTTGGGGATAATGAAAATGTTCTGAAATTTGATAGTGGTGATAGTTGCACTACCTACTGAGTTCACTAGAGATCAAAAAACAAATAATCTGATTTAAAAATGAGCAGAAGAATAGACATTTTTCCAAAGAAGATACACAGGTACATACAGATGGCCAACGGGTACGTGAAAAAATGATCAATATCACTAATAATTAAGGAAATGCAAATCAAAACCACAATGAGATATCATCTCACATCTGTTAGAAAGGTTATTATCAAAAAGACAAAAAATAACAAGTACTGGTGAAGATGTAGGGGAAAGGGAACTCTTGTGCACTGTTGGTGGGAATGTAAATTGGTGCAGCCACTGTGGAAAATAGCGTGAAGTTTAAAAATTTTAAAAATGAAAGTACCATATGCTCCAACAATTTTACTTTTGGGTATTTATCTGAAGAAAATAAAAACACTCACTGGAAAAGATATAAGCACTCCTACATCATTACAGCATTACTTACAGTAGCTAAGATATGGAAGCAACCTAAGTGTCCATAGATGGGTGAATGGATAAAGAAGATGTGGTACACACACACACACACACACACTCACACACACACACACACACACAGGAATATTACTCAGTCATAAAAAAGAATGAAATTTTGCCATTTGTAATGACGTGGATGGACTTTGAGGGCATTTTGCTAACTGAAATAAATCACACAGAGAAAGACAAATGCCATATGATCTCATTTATATGTGGACTCAAAAAAAAAAAAGACGAAAAGCCCTAGAGCTCATAGATACAGAGAACCCATTGGTGGTTGCCAGAGGTGGGGGTTAGGGGTGGGCAAAAGGAGTGAAGGAGGTCAAAAGGTACAAACTTCTGGCTATAAAATGAATAAGTCATGGGGATGTAAGGTGCAGCATGGTGACTATAGTTAATCATACCGTACTGCATATTTGAAAGTTGCTAAGAGAGTAGTTTTTTTTTTTTTTTTTTTTTT
>NW_020174042.1:6653173-6756755 GCF_003031525.2 Neophocaena asiaeorientalis asiaeorientalis | reverse complement strand
GGGCCCAGCCGCTCCGCGGCATGTGGGATCTTCCCGGACCGGGGCACGAACCCGCAGCCCCTGCATCGGCAGGCGGACTCTCAACCACTGCGCCACCAGGGAAGCCCTAAGAGAGCAGATCTTGAAAGTCCTCATTACAAGAAAACAATTTTTTGTAATTATGTGTGGTGATGGATGTTAACTAGACTTATTACGGTGATCATTTTGCAATATACACAAATGTCAAATCATATCGTACAGCAAAAACTAATATAATGTTATATATCAATTATATTTCAATAAAAAAAGAAATGCTATGCATATATATTATTTAAGTAATCTCCTTGTTCCTAGTTTCAATGGGAAAGATGACCAATGGGAGAAAACCGCTTAGCATTTGATGTTGCACCTAAGATTAGTCATTCTCAACTTCAGGTTGAGTTCAGAAGGATGGGGTGGGAACCAGGGGTGGGAAGAGACTGAAGGAATGTTCTCAGCATGAACAACTCTCAAATAAGTTGTTCTGATCAATCTCCAAAGATTGATTAGGATGTTCTTTCTTATAGTGTGTAAACGTTTTCGTTCTTTCCAGAACTTGTGCTAATTTTCATTTTTGGACCTACCTCTCTATATTTTCTCAATGACAACACTTTATTCTATTACATATGGTCTTGTTAGATTTCCCTATTATTCTATGACATCCTAAGCTTTCTGAAAAAGAAAAAATAATTAAACAAGAATATGAACATATTTACTTGCTTAGGTTTTAAAAAAAAGAAAACATAATGTAAAGAGTTACACCAACATATTTAAAATGTTCTCTCTAGATGATAGCATTTTGGATGTGCAATTTTCTATATAATGTAGATGATCTACAAAAAGCAGGTGTTATTTGTATAATCAGGAAAAACTGAAAATCTGCATATAAAATTTTGAATACTCCATATATTGACATCCATATGTAAAAAAATATGAACAGCAACAATACCAGAAGAAGATCAGCCCGTAGGTTGGCATGGTTGTATCTGGATGTTAGATGCATCGATGATTTTTTTTTTCTCCTGTTTTTCTTTCCAAGTTTCCTGTGATGAGGACACTTTTACACCTTAAATATATTTATTTTTTAAAAGAATGCATTGCATATAAATGATATAATGTAGTTGCTGTGAATGTGTTTTGTTTTAAATAATTTTCATAAGTTATTTCTATCTTTTCAACTTTTTAAACTTAAGATGAAACTGTAGGTTACTGTGTGTGTATGCATGTGGGTAAAATTCAAAGTAAAGCTGTAATCATTTTTTTAATGTATTACAAGAATCGCCACGTATTTGATGCTTCATTCAAAGAAATCAGCCGTCCCTCAGGGTCACCGTCTCACTGTTCACCGGGTGCTGGCTTCCAGAGCCTAAAGGGGGAACACTGGTTTTTCAATAACCACAGGTCAGGTACAGGCTTCAGAACAGAATTCTGACCTTCCGCTTTATAGGGGAAAATGCCCTTTAAGATGTGGTCTCTGGGCTGATCAGATCATTAATTTTAGTTTAGCAAGGTCATGGCAAAGAAAACAAGTGGTGACTTGCATTTTAATTTTAGTGTATTAACATTTCTTCAGGTTTTCTTTTGAAGGAATGGTGGTTTTTATGGAGTTAATGAAAAGGAGTTCTGATCTTTGTTTCTAATTAATTTTTTTCTATTCTCACTTGCATTTTATTTGTGAAAGTCCTTGCTAAGCTACATCTGAATGAAACAAGAATTCCCCGGGGACAGGGAGTACTTTCTCCTTATTTAAAAATCTACTTGTGAAAGAAAGCGGCACAGAACAGGGAAACTTGGAATTAATGTGATTGCACATTTGCATTCTGTATCCCAAAGAACTCTTCTAGCCAAAAGCTATTTTGTGTAGATTATGATGGCTGAGCCCTTAGGATAGAAGCACAGAGTCGCTTGAAACTTGCACGTGGCGTAATTCGATGGCTCCTTGCACTATTTTGCTATCTTCATTCAATTTCTTTGCTGACATCCCAGAAACTGGAATCTTTTCATAAATCAAACTCTCCGTTTAAGAACCCGTGGGTGTTTCCAAAGCTGCAGCAAAATTACTCTTTGATTTTGCCATTCTCTGTATCTTTCATGAACTGTAGCCACATCCCCAAGCCCAGGGAATTCTTTTCCTTTAGCTAAAGAGACGCCATTACCTAAGCTTCCCTCAGGCTCTCGTGACATGAAATGGCAGGACTTTTATGAAAATGTGTTCAGTGTTGCTGAAGCTTTGCCTTTGGCTCTTTTAGTCGCTGGAGTTCTGTGTTTGTTCAGCTGGAGAGGTCAAATGATTTGTTCTTCCAGAAGTTAATCATTTATGACAAATTTGCTTGGTTGACACATGAGCTCTGGGTTGCAGCCTAGCTGGAGAAGCACAGGCGAGTGCATTTGCCCCTTTACAAACGCTCATGTTCTTCAGGGTACCTCCCCCCATCCCCTTCATACAGTAGCCTCAGGCCACCAGTGTTTCCTTGTCACCTTCTCTCCACCATTTCCTTCTGTCCCTTCTGGACTCCCCTTTTCCTTGGGTGTCAATTAAAGGCCCAGAACTTACCTTCACCTGCCAGAGCACATCAGGGACTCAAACCTGACTTCTCACGCTTGGCTGGAGGTGGATTTTCTGAGGAAGCTTAGCTTCAGGGTCCCTGGATCGTACTGACCCTAGCAACGTGTTCGCAACATCACATATTGTAAAAGGTACAAATGTCAGATACTTTGGCCTCTCTCTATTCCAGCTTCTCCTCAGGTACATCTCCCATCATATGGCTGGAGGTCAAGTGGCCGAGGCATTTTTGGGAACCGTCTAAGGGAAAGTTCAGTTGGGGACCCATCTAATTTGGGTTTAGTGGAATATACTTATTTGGTTTGCACTCCTGTCTGTCTACAGTTCAATTATTGCTCCTGTCCTCAAAGAGGAATGGCCCACTCTGTTGCTCTCCTGGTGGAGAGACACCAGAAGGCCTGGTACTCAAATATGTGGGAGGCGGGGAGAAGCGCAGTCGACACGTTGTGGAGCATGCAGCCAGTCTGTGAAAACTCTTTCAAACTGGAAAGCTCATATGTGAAGGAAACTTGATAGAAATCTTCCCAAATTTGACAATTCCTAAAACATTATCAATAACAGTTGTGATGCTTTAGAGACTTCTAAGCTCTCAATTAAAATAATTTGATCAACGATGCTAGAGAAAAGATCTCTGATCTCGTATTTGCTGCTACAGAATCTTTGTCATATGAAGAGGTGATCAGAGAACATGTGGCCAAAAATGTAGGAAGGAAGTATTTTTGAGATGTGTCAGAACTCTATTTTTATATTACGTTAATTTTTATATTATTTCCTCCTGGGTTTTATGGTGTTTGCGATATTCACCAGTTTTCCAAAATTTTAATTTTGTTGTAATTTCTGATTTCCTTCACATCGTACCCAATTTTGTATCCTTTTCAAAAAAGAGGAATCCTGAGACCGTTTAAGCTTTGGAGGCTTCAACACCTACATCTACCCCTGGTTTCAACTGTTTGAAACCCACTGTGATGCTTCTGAAAAAATAATTTTTTTTTAATTTAGAAGTAAAACTTCTAAATCAGGAAGTTTCAACTTGTAAGTTAAAACCTTGAAGGCAAAATTCCTCCTCTTCATCTGTCTCATCTACCGTGTTCCAAGGTACTTGTGACCAATGTTATGAGCCTGGAGAGAAGTCCATCGATATTGGAAACTGCTATTCTGAATCCCCTCTCAGCTATTTCTGGCTCTTATAAAATGAGATTTCAGCTTAGAGGACATCCATTTCCACATGGTAGAAGAACACTCATAAAAATATAAGGCAACAGTCAGTAGGAAGGAAGCCATGTCTCAAGAATAATTTGGCTGTTTCTTAAGAACACTTAGTAACTGGGCACAGCCAAATTCGGTGCGTTTGTCTTCTAACAGATCACAATACCAGGTGGCACAGAAAAAGAAGGAGAGGAAATGCGTGTGGCATGTTGCAAAGGGGATTGCCATGTTATGCAAAAAGCGTGGATCCCAGAGGAGGCATGTGCTGTCCTTGCTGTTCAGATGGGGCTTGTCTGGAGCTTGGTAGCAATGACTGGGGGAGTATCAGCCTGGAAGGATCTTCTCCCGGGGAAGGAGCCTTATGGTGCCACTTACGCGTATAGGCCCCAAAGGATAAATGCCTTTGGGACATAGAGTAATTCAGATCCCATTATATTGTTGGGGTTCTCAAACTGAAGGACCAGCAGCACCTGGAGGCCTTGTTCAAACAGATTGTAGACCCCACCCCCGGAGTTTCTGATACAGTAGGTCTGGGATGGGGCTTGAGAATTTGTGTTTCTAACCAGTTCCCAGGTGATGCTGATTCTATAGTCCAAGTTCCACAGGAACCACTAGAAGTTGATCAGATTTGCCCTTCTTTATTCAGAGTGTGTTCTAGCAAGGAGTCAGCCACCAGCAATTACGTGTTGGCCAGGGGCCCTGAAGCTAAGCTTCCTCAGAAAATCCACCTCCAACAAAGCGTGAGAAGCCAGGTTTGAGTCCCTGATGCTCCCTGGCAGGTGAAGGTAAGTTCTAGGCCTTACATGTTGGCAGAGAAGTGGGGAAGCTTTAGAGTGGAAAAAATGGGAACTTCACGTCCAGCAGAGCACCATGCACTGTTTATCAATGCTGAGGGAGTAGTGTACCACGCATCTTCCAACCCCAGGGAGAGACGCTGAACACTTCTGGCCATTGCATCTCAGCATCGGAATCGCTAGATGGAATGGATGGAACAACACTCGACTCACATAGAGAAGAGACAGAGCGAGATCGGCTCCAATAGTGGGTGTCCATCACCCATGGCCAGCAGAGTGTGGAAATCTCACACCTGTTCTTAACTCCTTGGACTGAAGATGGCTCATCACTTGTGCTCACACATCATTGGCAAAAATCAATTACATGATCCTCCTAGATGCTTAGGGTCTAGGAGTTAGAGAGAAAGACAAGAACACATAGTAAGCACTAACAGTTTCTACAAGAGAACAGCACGTACACAGATCATAGGCAGGAGGTAGTGCTGCATTTTTGAGAAGCCCTAGGTAGGCAGAAGCATAGGACACAAAGGGTTCCGGGCAGCTGTTAGCACTGGAGAGGAAGACAGGAGTCGGGCTAATTTGGGAACTTGGGAGCCATGTTGGAGAATTTGTGCTTCACTCAAATGGGAGCCATTGAAAGGTTGAAAAAGGGAAGTGTTGAGATCAGATTTGTGGCTTTTAGGTTGCTCTGGTTTCATCCTGGATAATGGGTTGAAGCAGGGAAAGACTGGGCGAAGAGAAAACAATGAAACATGTCAGTATTCTATAAAATACAGTACTAATGGATTCTTCATCTTTAGTTGACAGCAAATACTTAGAGTTCAACATGAAGGTAGTATTAAGCAACTTCAAAGTTATCTGCTTCATTTAATTTTTTTTTTTTTTTTTTCCGTTTGCTTTTTTCTCACTATTTTGGCCTCTCCCATTGCGGAGCACAGGCTCTTTTTTCGGCAGGCGGACTCTCAACCACTGCGCCACCAGGGAAGCCCTAATTTTTTTTTTTTTTTTTGATTGCTAGTTTTATCATGGTTCTATTATGCTTCAGAAAAAACCGAAACTGAATCTTCCTTTAGAGCTTAGATGTTTGAGCATGATAATTTTTTCTTAGAGAAACAGAATGCCTTGTACTTCTAATGTGATAGGGATCCATTTTATTTTGAGTGGAAGGGAAACGGAGATCCATAAACCTGTAATTAATTGACTTGGCACAGAAAATCCTCACAGTGGGAGAAATCAGCCTAAAAATTTGGAATTCAAGTGATAATAGATTCTAGCTGCTCTCTGGCTTTGTCACAGTGTTGTGCATGCCTGAGCATTCTCTTGGCCGCCCCATCAGATACAAGGGAGGACCAAACCTCAGATTTACTCTGTAGTCATAGGAGGAAAGCAAGGTCAAGTAAGTATCTTCCAAACGGCATCAGTGAAGTAAATGCATCCTTCTAAGCACGTTTGCTACATAATCCAGGAAACATAATGAGATCACTGGATGAGAGTTTAGGGAAAGAGTCTTTTTTATCTGCCCATTTCCCCACCTTCCCACCCCACTGTCGCTTTTATCATTCCATACGGGATAATGACTTATCTTTCTGATTTAACCACAGGGCATCTTACTGCATGGAAGAGTCTGGTATTCTCTCTTTTTTTTTTAAGAGTAATGCAGTACAGTTGGTTTAGAGAGCTTCACTAACTCTATTGCATTGTTTTCTCATGAAATAATTCCTGTATCTGCTTATTTCAAAATGGTTGGAGTTACACATGAAGTCAACAAATTGAAAACTGTTTACTTCTTTTGCAGACTCTTGATACCAATGGTCTCTTTAGTGCTTTTCAGGATGTAAAACAAAAACAACAACAAAACTGGTGAATGCCTGTGTTCCCTTTTTTTTTTTTTTAAGTCAGGAGAGTGTCAGGAAACACAATCCATGGAAAAGATCCAGGCCTCAGTTCTGTAGCCCTCTGTTAAGATCATGGCCACATTATTTCCAGGTCTTGGCTGGAAGGATTAGACTTATTAAAAATCTGCTTTTCACATTCTCTTAAGATTTTTAGAAAGCCTAAAATTACAAGTTAATAGATAAAGATTATGATTTTGTAACTTCAGAGGGCACTCCTAGTTCTTCATGAGGCTCTAACTATGTGGTAGGGATGGAAATTTAAGGTAAAAGTCATATGTGAACAGAACCCTCAAGATTTTATTTTTTTTACCTGATTATAAAAGTAGCTTAAGCTCATGCTCATTGTCTTGTCCATTTGGGCTGCTATAATAAAATACCACAGGCTCGTTGGCTTATAAACAACAAACATTTATTTCTCACAGTTCTGGAGAGTGGGAAGTCTAGGATTATGGCACTGGCCGGTTCCGTGTTTGCTGAGGGCTTCCTGATTCATAGAAGGCACGTTTTCACCATGTCCTCACATGGTAGAAGAGGTGAGAGAGAGAGCTCTCTGGGATCTCTTTTATAAGGACACCAATCCCATTCATGAGAGTTCCGCCTTCATGACCTAAGGACCTCCCAAAGGCCTGTCTTTGGGCATTAGGATTTCAACATCTGAATTTTGTGGGGACACAAACATTCAGACCATAGCACTCACTGAAAACAAAAAAAATACAAACAAGTAGAGAGATTTTAGAAAGCTTCATCTAATGTAGACTGTATTGTATATAGTATTTCACTTATTTTAGCATGACCACTTCCTCCATGTCATTAATATTTCTTTGCAAATATACTTTTAGTGGCTATATAATTATTGTCTTATGAAATTTCCATAATTTAATTAACCATTTATCTATTGGTTGATACTTAGGTTGTTTCTACTTTTGGCAATTACATGTAATACTGCAATGAATACCTTGGTGTATACATTTTTTGGTCTTTATGATATCCATAGATTCCATAAATTCCTAGAGTTAAAAGGCATAAACATTTTTAAGACATTCTTTTAAAGTTACCATTAAGATTTTTAGGAGATTTTTCTTATTTAACCTGTTGATGTAGTAAATTGACCTCATTTAAATAATAAAGTAGGAAAAATTTGACAGAGTTGATACCCACCTAATTGTCTAGCATGTTCATAAGGTTAAATTAGGTAGGATACTGGTAACTCAATGCAGAAGAGCACCTGAATATTAGTGAGCGTTAACAGCTTTTGCCATAAGCCGGCATGTGCAAAGGTCCAAAGGCAGAGGAGAATGGTGACAGAGCACAGCAATGAAGGGTTGAGGAGCCTCATGTTCCATTTCCTCTGTTTTCTTGCAGCATCTTGGCCACGTAGGGTTCTTCACCTGGTGGGATGACTCAAACCTTCAGTCATGTGGGGTCTGAGGCCTTGGTTGTTTTGTCTTTATTGTATTACCTCAGTTTTTCCATTGACCAGAAGTATTGGGCCAAGAATTGTTAAGAGGTACCCCATCAACCTCCTGAGTTCCAGACCTCGTGAGTCACAGCATCCAATGTCTTCCTGTCACCTTGTCGGTACAGAGACCCTCTCCTCTGCTTTTGGGCTCAGTTGTATGAAGAGCTCCAACTGGCCATGGAACAGTCTCAGCTTCTCCGGTAAAAGATCCAAAACTGTATTCCTTGGGCAAAGAATTTCTCCTTTGAGCATTAAGACTACCAAACCCTTTGATCCCAAGAGTTGGAAGGGAAAATAAAATTTCCCCATGAAGTAATCTGGTATAAAATTGAAAGTGGCCATTTCTACCCCCTCCCCTTGGTTCCCAAGCCTATGCATACTGGCTGTGGGGAAAAGAAAGAGAAGGCACACCTCTTTTAGAAGTAACCCATTCCCTCTCACACTCATGAGTCAAAACCCAGCAGCATGCCAAAGCTTACCGCAAGGAGCCTGGGAAATGTATTCTGGCTGTGTGCTGGCAGGAAAAGGAGATGAATCTTGTGAGCACACAGCAATCCCCACCACACCTCCCTTGCCTCGACCAATTCAGTTGTCGCCACTCTTTGCAGTCTTTCTTCCTTGTACATGTTTCAAAATGATGACGCAGTTCTAGTTTCATTAAAGATGCATTAAATACAGCTTTAGTGTTTGGTTTGTTTCAAAGAGAAGACAAGTCACTCCTCCATTTTTAACCAAAAACCTGGACACCATTGGTTAAGCTACCTATTTCTTTCAGTGGCCACATTCTAGGCTGCTATAGATCTTCACATTTGAAATAATTTAGGTTTTTGCTCTTGGCATGTCGATTACTTCTTGAGGTAATTAAGTATAATTAATATAAATATGACTTGGTGCTGCCAGTTATGTTTTGAAAATACCTTAGAAATGATTTTCTTTACTTTGTATACAAAAGTATCCAGAGAACTCCAAGGTCAGACACTAAATTCAATCTTGTAAGTTTTGAATGCAAATCTTTTGTGTTGCTGGCAAAAAAAAAAATCATGAACAGTGGTATTTTGGATGAATTCTTAGTATTATTCTTAGCATTTATTCTTAGTATTATTTATTAGTATTTTATTATTAGTAATTTTTTGTGTTGCTGCAAAAAAAAATCATGAACAGTGGTTTTTCAGATGAATTCTTAGTATTATTTTATGTAAGAACTTCCAGCTAAAGCCCCTTTGGTGATAAGAATTCCTCAGCCAAGTCATAGCTGAGTCAGAAAACCTGGTGTAACCACTTCTTTGCCATGTGGCAGAGCCAGAGAGAGGGTGAGGAGGCATCTCAATCAGCACTTATTTATCAAGTGATTCGTGGCCACCGAGCACGGCCTGGAAACCCAGAAACCCCTGCTTCCTGTAATGATGGCTGCTGTTAAGGGTGGGATTCAGCATATTTGAAAGGCCAGTAACCTTTGGTGCAGGTAATTTTAAAAGTTTTATAGAATCATCATAGAAAGACTTTAGCATCAAATAAAGACTTTAACATTTGTTCATTCAACTTTTTCTTTTTGTAAATTTCAAACAACCCTGATGCTCTTTTGAAAAAAATCTGTCTAGACACAATGAAGGGGCTTTTGGAAATTAGAAGTATGTCAAAGAAATAGGTTTTCGGGGTATAATTGAAATAAAATAATCTATGAGATATAAATACATATGATGTAAATAAATACATGTATAAAATAGATCGAGAGGGAAAGATTTTTAGTTGGGAATTTTTTTTCAAAAGAGCTTAAAAAAAGAAATATTTATTTATTTTTCTTAACAATTCACAGAAATGCAGAACTATTTTTAAAACTGGGCATCCCCTTATTTAATCAAGTGCACTTTTGTAGAGATAAAGTTACTGATACTCAGGCAAAATTGTTTACTGATGTGATTGCTTTAATCATTATCTGGAACAGTTTTTTTTTTAATAGACCTTTATTGGAGAATAATTGCTTCACAATACTGTGTTAGTTTCTGTTGTACAACGAAGAGAATCAGCCATATGCATACATATGTCCTCATATCCCCTCCCTCTTGCGTCTCCCTCCCACCGTCCCTATCCCACCCCTCTAGGTCATCACAAAGCACCGAGCTGATCTCTCTGTGCTATGCACTGCTTCCCACTAGCTATCTATTTTACTTTTGGTACTGTATATATGGCCATGCTACTCTCTCACTTCGTCCCAGCTTCCCGCTCCCATCCCACCCCCGACCCCGTGTCCTCAAGTCCATTCTCTGTGTCTGAACATTTGAAACCATATGTTTGTGTCCTGTGTTTATGTGATGTGTTTACAGGTTTTTAATTCAAAGTCTTTCAGCCTTGCTTCTTTTGGTTCTTGAGATACTGCAGTAATACCTGCCCTGGGACCAGAATATCTGGCATGTTAGGAGGCATAGCGTTCTGAGATACGTTACAGGTTTTTAATTCAAAGTCTTTCAGCCTTGCTTCTTTTGGTTCTTGAGATACTGCAGTAATACCTGCCTGGGACCAGAATATGTGGCATGTTAGGAGGCATAGCGTTCTGAGATACAAGGTTACATGTCATGGGTTTGATACAGGAAGTCTTCTTACATGTGGATATTCCTCCTTTGCCTTTTTTCCCTCTTTCTCCTCCACCTTTTCTACTTCCTCTTTGTTCTCCCTTTTTCCGTGGTTCTCTTTTTCTTACCGTCATCCGTTTGTGACTCCACGAGCCACCGTTAACAGGCTCTGGGAGGCGGGGATTTTAAACTGAGGAGAGTATGGGACTTCCCTGGTGGTCCAGTGGTTAAGACTTCACGCTTCCACTGCAGGGGGTGTGGGTTTGATCCCTGGTTGGGGAACTAAAATCTTGCATGCTACACGGTGCGGTCAAAAATTAAAAAAAAAAATTGGGGAGAGTAAATCTACTTTCAATTATTGGGAGAATGAGCTGGGCTCTTGCAGGGAACTCAGTCTTGGTATGAAATGTGGCCGAATTTTTGGTTGTCTTGAAGCTATGAGATGCTGGGAGAAGGGGATTGTAGTGGGGGTGGCAGTGGGATGTGCCCAGACTGCTTCTCTCTCAGGTCGTTCCCCGTGCGTTCTCCCCTGCCTGCACGCCTCTGCATGACTCCCCCTCATACTTCCTTTAGGACTGAGCAGTGGCTTATCAGAGGCTTCCCCGACCATCTTACAGAGAAGGACAATGCCCTCTCCATCCCCCAGCCATGCTTCTTCTGCTTTCCCTGCTTTATTTTTCTCCATAGAACTTATCAGCCAGCACTCATGTAAGCTACTTGTCTCACCTGCTAGAATACAAGACTTTGGTCTGCTCACCTCTGTATCCCAGCATCTGGAGTAGTGCCTGAGCACGGGAGGTACTCAGTGGGTGTTTGTTGAATGAATAAATGGACAGCATCCCTGAAATTTAAAAGATGCTGCTGCCCTTGCAGATGTTCCCATTGACCTATGGCTTCTGCATTCATAAAGATCCAGACATATCAGCCTTGCTAAATAGTGCATATGGGTAAATTTCTCCTTAGACTTTTGGGCATAGTTATTCTTTTCAGGGAATGCCAGTGTCTGAGTCTTTTCCTTTATCGTCTCCCTACTGTGGACACCGACCTCAGCTTTCTTGTGGTGAGTAGTCTTCCCCTGAGAGCCCATGGGAGGATATATTTAGGAAGAGTTGTGGAGAAGGTGTCAGAGATGCTTTGATTCATCAAAAAATGTGTAGGAAGAAAGGGTTGATTGTCAGAGCAAAAATTAAAGCAGAGAGATCTAAGAATCATATGAATCTGATGCTTTTATTTGGTGAGTTTGTCTTTTTCATATTTAATCACAGTTTTGAAAGGGACAAATGAGGAAAAGTATGACAATGCTGACTGTGGTGGTTTAAAACCATGTCCACATATTCTTTGATACTCCTCTAATCAGGAGTCTAATTTCCCTTCCCTGGAGTATAGGCTCACTTCTGATGATGAGAATATGGTGAAACGGCACAGTGACCCCAGAGGCCAGGCTTAAAAGGCGATCAATCACCTGGCTCTTTTTCCTGGGATTCTTGCTCTCAGAACCCAGTTGTCCTGCTGGAAGAAGCCCAGGATGCCTGGGGAGCCACGGGTAGCTGTTCTGCCCAGCTGAGCTCCCAGCCTAGAGCCAGCATCACCGGCCAGAACTGTGAGTGAGGAAGCGTCAAGAAGACCCCAGCCCTTGTCCTCTCTGACAGCAGCCTCGTGATAGACCCCGAGTAAGAACCACCTAGCTGACCCTGGTTAACCCATGGAAACCAGTGAGACTGACCTTTTGCCATTTTTAAATTATTTTGTGTGTGGTACGTTGGTCTCTCACTGTCCTGGCCTCTCCCGTTGCGGAGCACAGGCTCCGGATGTGCAGGCTCAGCGGCCATGGCTCACGGGCCCAGCCGCTCCGCGGCATGTGGGATCCTCCCGGACCGGGGCATGAACCCGTGGTCCCCTGCATCGGCAGGCGGACTCTCAACCACTGCGCCACCAGGGAAGCCCGAGACTGACCTTTTCTCCTCCTCTTCCTCTTCCTTTTCTTCTGAATGAAAGTTGTTGCTGTTTTATGTTACTAAATTTGGACTGGTTTAATACACAGCAATAGATAACAAAAACACTAATCAAAGGCAGATTTTAAAAAATGATCCAAGGCCTCATACTAATCTACTCTTAATATTTTTTCTTTCTCCTTTATTTTATTTATTTATTTTTTTTTTGCGGTACGCGGGACTCTCACTGCTGTGGCCTCTCCCGTTGCGGAGCACAGGCTCCGGACACGCAGGCTCAGCAGCCGTGGCTCACGGGCCTAGCCGCTCCGCGGCATGTGGGATCCTCCCGGACCGGGGCACGAACCCGTGTCCCCTGCATCGGCAGGCGGACTCTCAACCACTGCGCCACCAGGGAAGCCCTCTCCTTTATTTTTTATGTTTCTGTAAGAAAGTGTCCTGATGATAAAACATGAGTGGCGGTGCAGAGGTGGGTTTTGACTAAGCATTGCCCCAGAGGGTCCAAGACTGTCTGACCTGGCCACATCCATTAGCATCTGTGAGCAGGACCAGGTTGCAAAGCTGATGACGTCCCTTCAGAATCTCTCCATAGGGTGGTTCTCAGGTAAAGGGTGAGATACACTTAGGTGGATATTTGCTTTGTTTCTTAAGATAATTATGAATCATATGCTTTGGTGCAGTTTCTCTCCATGACTTTTATTGGACTTGGGGTCGGGTTGTGTGGTATCGCTTGGCAGTGTGCAAATACCAAGTTTTCGAGGTAGGTTTTTGTGCGGGAGAGGACAGCTCTAGATGGCAAGGGCAAGAAGAAAAGTGGAAATCATGTAGGAGGGAGTAATAATAGTTATCAACTCCCATTGTACTGTCTTCTCCTGTGCTTTCACATGGCCTTTCCTCTGTGCCATCTGTGTCCAAATTTCCTCTTCTTATAAGGACATCAGTCGTACTAGAGTAGGGGCCACACTAATGACCTTATTTAAACTCTCCGAATATAGTCACATTCTTGGGTGCTTTCTTCCAAATTACTGCAGCAGGTAAGAGCAAACAAAGCATTCTTCCAAGCAGTTAGTCTGGATTGACAGTCCCACTGACAAAGGAGGGCACCAAACACTCCTTCGCACCGGTGTCGGCAGCCGGAGCCGGCACCTCTCACATCATTCTTTTTACATAATATATATTTTACCCTATGAGTACCATTCAAAGACGTTCAAAATCACTTTTCTCACTTTAAATGGTGAATTTTCTGTATCATTAAATTTGCCATTATAAAGTCATAGCTATTTTATATCTGGTATGGAGCTCTTAGCAATACCTCACTCAGGCATCTGCCCCACCTTCTGAAGAAAGAACTTCTCTTGGTTTCCGTAGAATCTTGCAGATGAGAGGAAGAATTGAACATTTGTGAAGTCGTCTGGAAAGACAGAGAGGAGGGAGATGATCAATGCCAGGGAGGCTGCACTCCCTGGTGAGAATTCTGGAAGCCTAAGAGAGGGGTCTGCTTGACTGATTCTCTTCCAGCCTTTGTGAGACGGGCAAGGAATAGCTCTGAGATGGAATGGTTGGGAGCTCTTGGCAGAACTAAGGAAGGGGGAAGACCATTCCCTGGTCTGCTTTCCTTAGTCATTCTCTATTTTTTCCACATTTACAGAAGCGCTGTGCCACTGCAAGGGGAAGACAAGATGAGTAGCTCTGTTGACCCCCTGCTTATTGAGGACATTCTAGGTGCTGGGCTCTGGGGGGACAAAGATGAGTATGACACAGTCCCTGCCCTGAGACAGAATCATAACCAGTTATCTGTATATAACATGCTGAGGGAGTACGTGGGGACCCCTCCAATGCTGTGGCTTAAGGAGGCCGCTCTTGCTGTTGGAATGCTGATGTTAAACTACATTACCTACTACCTTAAGATACATTCTCTTTCTCACTCTCTTGAGATCATACTCCTGTCTCGTCGCTTACCACTTTCTAGGATGATCTGCACCATTTCTTAGGAATGTCATAGAAGGGATTTGTGCATGTAACTGAATAAAAAAAATCGTATTTGAGGCTTCCTGGGTGAGGCACCATATGAAGACTCCCATCAGTATCTTCTCATTGAATCCTCAGAAAAACTCTACTGAGAAGGTTCTATTATTATCCTTGTTTTACAGGTGTAACAAACAAGGCACAGAGAGCTTCAGTCACTTGCTCAAGGTCACACAGCTGGCGCTTGGTAGAACCAGGATTTAGACCCAGTTCCAGAGTCCATTCTTTGTACTTCTGCTTCCAACTGAATGCTGGTGGCCCTCCTAATCATGAGATTTTGTTGCCCAGGTCATAAACTGATCCACCCGTGGATCAGTACCTTGGCATCACTTGAGGGGTCCCAGGTAGCTCTCAGGGACACCTCCAGAGAAGGCAAGCTGGGTGTGGGCTTACGCACGTGGGTCAGAACCCTCACCCTCTTAGGACTTGGAAGCAGGGGCCACATTGTGCCCACCCTGAAGCTCTTCCAATTTTGGATCAGTATCCTCTTCCTTTTAGCCAATGTCAGAATTTAATTTGTTTTCAGATGCTTGTTGGGGTCACAGTCAAGCCAGAACCCTTTCTTCTTCATGAGAATCCTAGTTAGCTTAGCCATGTTTGGCTGCCCCAAATACGTAAGTTGGAAAACAAAGATTTTCCAAATACCCTTCCAGGATGTGTTCGGTGTTCAGATATCCTGAGCCACAAAAAAGAAAAAAGTTACAAGATGCCTGTGGTAAGTAAGGTTTTCACAGTTTTCATCTAATTTTCACACTCACAGTCAAATTCATTCTGAAAGACTTTTCCATCTTCTGGCATTCGTATATGATTGTGTAATATTGTGAAATATTAACCAAAGTTTTCTTTTCCTGGTATTTCCTTTTTTTTTCTTTACAGGTCCCCTTCATTGATACTCAAACTGATCCGGCACTAGAATCACCTGGGATCTTCTACAAACTAACCCTATCCGGGCTTTCACCCCCAGAGTGCATGAATCAGTATCTCTGGGGGCCTGGCCCAGATATGTTTTTTTTTTTTTTTTCTGTGGTACGCGGGCCTCTCACTGCTGTGGCCCCTTCTGCTGCGGAGCACAGGCTCTGGATGCGCAGGCCCAGCGGCCGTGGCTCACGGGCCCAGCCGCTCCGCGGCATGTGGGATCCTCCCGGACCGGGGCACGAACCCGTGTCCCCTGCATCGGCAGGCAGACTCTCAACTACTGCGCCACCAGGGAAGCCCCCAGATATGGGTATTTTTGAAAAGCTCAGAATTCTAATGTGTAGCCAAATTTGAGGACCACTGGAGTGACTAGGGGGATGTTTATGCAAGGGATAAAAATTCAAAGAGAAAAAAGAAATATATTCTTGGGTTTAAATTTTAGCAGACTAGCAGGGAAATGGAAAGGACACAAGACAGACATGGAAGAAAACAGCATGAGTCACAAGGAAGCAAGGCTTCCTTCCCCCAGGAAAGAAAAAATTCCTTAGGTTGTAAGAAAGGTGAAAGGGAGAACCAGAGGGAAAGTGATGGGGCTCATTTATTTTGTGGTCTTGGTGGCCCATCTAGACACAGGGACAGACCTTGATGGGGCACCAGGCAGGGCAATGGACATCTTCACAGACCCCTTCATGGACAGACCCATAGAAGATCCGATACCACCTCCCTCCCTTGCCCCAGTCGCTCAGCACAACAAAATCTTCTTACACCTTTGATGCCATTCTTAGGAAGGAAGGAGGAATATTGAATTTTGATGGAGAGGGGGGCTCAAAACAGAAGTTTTAGGTTGAGTTATAGAAAATAAGGAATGCTAAACATCTCACACACCTGCTTCTGACATGTATAGACATTGCATTTGGGCCTACCTTTTGGCAGAAAGAATAATGAGGAAGCCTCTCCTCTGTTGGTCCTGTTGATTCTGCTCATCATCAATAGATTTACCTTTGCCACCTGGTAACTGAGTCTTTTATGTTCTCAGCAGAGGCCCAAGGAAATAACAACAGTGGTGATTGAAGGTTGATTCTAATCACCACTTTAGTATGAATGTACTCTACCAAACTGACAATGTTCCTTTGGGTAGCACTGCCAGGTAGTTCTGAATTTAATATCCCATAATCTCACCCACTATTAGAAGCAATTTAATGAATTGAGAAATTTAAAATAATTTTCATTTGTGTATTGAATATACACAAATAATGTGTATTCCCATTATTTTAATACAAGAGAGAGAAAAAAAAACGAAAGTGTTGTAAAATATCTCCATTTATTCCTGTTCCCCAGCTACCCAGCTCACTTCAGAGCAACCAGTGTTACCAGTTTCTGATGTGCCCTTTGGAGATGTTCAATGCAAACAGAAGCAAATGTGCAAGCATTTTCTTATTTATTTCTCTTTTCCTTCATGGCAGCTAATATAAGTTGATCTAGACTTTGATTTCTATATCGGGACATGATGGGATCCTTCATTCTTCTTCTTTTTTTTTGGTGGCAAAGTATTTATTTATTTATTTTCACATCTTTATTGCAGTATAATTGCTTTACAATGGTGTGTTAGTTTCTGCTGTATAACAAAGTGAATCAGCTACATATACATACATCACTGTATCTCCTCCCTCTTGCGTCTCCCTCCTACCCTCCATAGCCCACCCTTCTAGGTGTACACAAAGCACTGAGCTGATCAACCTGTGCCATGTGGTTGCCTTCCAATAGCTAGCTATTTTACATTTGGAAGTGTATATATGTCCATGACACTCTCACACTTCGTCCCAGCTTACCCTTCCCCCTCCCTATGTCCTTAAGTCCATTCTCTATGTCTGTGACTTTATTCCTGTCCTGCCCCTAAGTTCTTCAGAACCATTTTTTTTTATGGATTCCACATATATGTGTTAGCATACAGTATTTGTTTTTCTCTTTCTGACTTACTTCACTCTGTATGAGAGTCTCTAGGTCCATCCAGCTCACTACAAATAACTCAATTTCTTTTCTTTTTATGGCTGAGTAATATTCCATTGTATATATGTGCCACATCTTCTTTATCCATTCATCTGTTGATGGATTCATAGGTTGCTTCCATGTCCTGGCTGTTGTAAATAGAGCTGCAATGAACATTGTGGTACATGACTCTTTTTGAATTATGGTTTTCTCAGGGTATATGCCCAGTAGTGGGATTGCTGGGTCGTATGGTAGTTCCATTTTTAGATTTTTGAGGACCTCCATACTGTTCTCATAGTGGCTGTTTCAAGTTATGTTCCCACCAAGAGTGCAAGAGGATCCCCCTTTCTCCACATGCTCTCCAGAATTCACTGTTGGTAGATTTTTTGATGATGGCCATTCTGACAGGTGTGAGGTGATGCCTCACTGTTGCTTTGACTTGCATTTCTCTGATGATTAGTGATGTTGAGCATCTTTTCATGTGTTTGTTGGCAATCTGTATATCCTCTTTGAAAAAATGTCTATTTAGGTCTTTTGCCCATTTTTCAATACGGTTGTTCGTCTTTTTGATATTGAGCTTCATGAGCTGTTTGTATACTTTGAAGATTAATCCTTTGTCAGTTGCTTCATTTGCAAATATTTTCTCCCATTCTGAAGGTTGTCTTTTCATCTTGTTTATGGTTTCCTTTGCTGTCCAAAAGCTTTTAAGCTTCATTAGGTCCCATTTGGGGGTTTTTTGTTTTTATTTCCATTTCTCTAAGAGGTGGGTCAAAAAGGATCTTGCTGTGATTTATGTCATAGAGTGTTCTGCCTATGTTTTCCTCTAAGAGTTTGATAGTTTCTGGCCTTACATTTAGGTCTTTAATCCAGTTTTAGTTTATTTTTGTGTATGGTGTTAGGGAGTGTTGTAATTTCATTCTTTTACATGGAGCTGGCCAGTTGTCTCAGCACCATTTATTGAAGAGGCTGTCTTTTCTCCATTGTATATTCTTGCCTCCTTTATCAAAGATAAGGTGACCATATGTGCGTGAGTTTATCCCTGGGCTTTCTATCCTGTTCCATTGATCTATATTTCTGTTTTTGTGCCAGTACCATACTGTCTTGATTACTGTAGCTTTGTAGTATAGTCTGAAGTCAGGGAGCCTGATTCCTCCAGCTCTGTTTTTCTTTCTCAAGATTGTTTTGGCTATTTGGGGTCTTTTTCTCCATCTATTGAGATCATTATATGGTTTTTATCCTTCAATTTGTTAATATGGCTTATCACATTGATTTATTTGCATATATTGAAGAATCCTAGCATTCCTGGGATAAACTCCACTTGATCATCGTGTAGGATCCTTTTAATGTGCTGTTGGATTCTCTTTGTTAGATTTTGTTGAGTATTTTGCATCTATGTTGACTAGACATATTGGCCTGTAGTTTTCTTTCTTTGTGACATTTTTTCTCGTTTTAGTATCAGGGTGATGGTGGCCTCATAGAATGAGTTTGAGAGTGTTCCTCCCTCTGCTATATTTTAGAAGAGTTTGAGAAGGATGGCTGTTATCTCTTCTCTAAATGCTTGATAGAATTCACCTGTGAAGCCATCTGATCCTGGGTTTTTGTTTGTTGGAAGATTTTTAATCACAGTTTCAAGTTCAGTGCTTCTGATTGGTCTGTTTATATTTTCTATTTCTTCCTGGTCAGTCTCAGAAGGTTGTGCTTTTCTAAGAATGTGTCCATTTCTTCCAGGTTGTCCATTTTATTGGCATATAGTTGCTTGCAGTAATCTCTCATGATCCTTTGTATTTCTGCAATGTCAGTTGCTACTTCTCCTTATTCATTTCTAATTCTATTGATTTGAGTCTTCTCTCTTTCTTTCCTGATGAGTCTGGCTAATGGTTTATCAACTTTGTTTATCTTCTCAAAGAACCAGCTTTTAGTTTTATTGATCTTTGTTATTGTTTCCTTCATGTCTTTTTCATTTATTTCTGATCTGATCTTTATGATTTCTTTCCTTCTGCTAACTTTGGGGTTTTTTTGTTCTTCTTTCTCTAATTGCTTTAGGTGTAAGGTTAGGTTGTTTATTTAAGATGTTTCTTGTTTCTTGAAGTAAGATGGTATTGTTATAAACTTCCCTCTTAGAACTGCTTTTGCTGAATCCCATAGGTTTTGGGTCTTCGTGTTTTCATTGTCATTTGTTTCTAGGTATATTTTGATTTCCTCTTTGATTTCTTCAGTGATCTCTTGGTTATTTAGTAGTGTATTCTTTAGCTTTCATATGTTTGTATTTTTTATAGATTTTTTCATGTAATTGATATCTAGTCTCATAGCATTGTGGTCAGAAAAGATACTCGATGCGATTTCAATTTTCCTAAATTTACCAAGGCTTGATTTGTGACCCAAGATATGATTTATCCTGGAGAATGTTCCATGAACACTTGAGAAGAAAGTGTAATCTGCTGTTTCTGGATGCAATGTCCTACAAATATCAATTAAGTCCATCTTTTTTAATGTATCATTTAAAGCTTGTGTTTCCTTATTTATTTTCATTTTGGATGATCGGTTCATTGGTGAAAGAGGGGTGTTATAGTACCCTACTATGATTGTGTTACTGACGATTTCCCCTTTTATGACTGTTAGCATTTGCCTTATGTATTGAGGTGCTCCTATGTTGGGTGCATAAATATTTACAATTGTTATATATTCTTGGATTGATCCCTTGATCATTATGTAGTGTCCTTCTTTTTCTTTTGTAATAGTCTTTATTTTAATGTTTATTTTGTCTGATATGAGAATTGCTACTCCAGCTTTCCTTTGATTTCCAGTTGCATGGAATATCTTTTTCCATCCCCTCACTTTCAGCCTGTATATGTCCCTAGGTCTGAAGTGGGTCTATTGTAGACAGCATATGTGTGGGTCTTGTTTTTGTATCCATTCAGCCAGTCTATGTCTTTTGGTTGGAGAATTTAATCCGTTTACATTTAAGGAAGTTATCGATATGTATGTTCCTATTACCATTTTCTTAATTGTTTTGGGTTTGTTATTGTAAGTCTTTTCCTTCTCTTCTGTTTCCTGCCTAGAGAAGTTCCTTTAGCATCTGTTGTAGAGCTGGTTTGGTGGTGCTGAATTCTCTTAATTTTTGCTTATCTGTAAAGGTTTTAATTTCTCCGTCAAATCTGAATGAGATCCTTGCTGGGTAGAGTAATCTTGGTGGTAGGTTTTTCCCTTTCATCACTTTAAGTATGTCCTGCCACTCCCTTCTGGCTTGCAGAGTTTCTGCTGAAAGGTCAGCTGTTAACCTTATTGGGACTCCCTTGTATATTAATAATTGCTTTTCCCATGTTGCTTTTAATATTTTTTCTTTTTATTTAACTTTTATAGTTTGATTAATATGTGTCTTGGCGTTTTTCTCCTTGGATTTATCCTGTATGGGACTCTCTGTGCTTCCTGGACTTCACTGACTATTTCCTTCCCCATATTAAGGAAGTTTTCAACTTTAATCTCTTCAAATATTTTCTCAGTCCCTTTTTCTCTTCCTCTTCTGAGACCCCTGCAATTCAAATGTTGGTGCCTTTAATGTTGTCCCAGAGCTCTCTGAGATTGTCCTCAATTCTTTTCATTCATTTTTGGTTATTCTGCTCTTCAGTAGTTATTTCCACTATTTTATCTTCCAGGTCACTTATCCATTCTTCTGCCTCCATTATTCTGCTATTGATTCCTTCTAGAGAATTTTTAATTTCATTTATTGTTTGTTCATCACTGATTGTTTGCTCTTTAGTTCTTCTAGGTTCTTGTTAAACATTTCTTGTATTTTCTCCATTCTATTTCCAAGATTTTGGATCATTACTATCATTACTCTGAATTCTTTTTTAGGTAGACTGCTTATTTCATCTTCATTTGTTTGGTTTTTACCATGCTCCTTCATCTGCTGTGTGTTTCTCTGTCTTCTCATTTTTCTTAACTTACTGTGTTTGGGATCTCCTTTCTGCAGGCTGCAGGTACATAGTTCCCATTGTTTTTGGTGTCTGCCCCGAGTGGCCAAGGTTGGTTCAGTGAATAGTGTAGGCTTCCTGGTGGAGGGGACAGGTGCCTGTGTTCTGGTGAATGAGACTAGACCTTGCCTTTCTGGTGGGCAGGACCACATCCGGTGGTGGGTTTTGGGGTAATGTGACCTTTTTATTATTTTAGGCAGCCTCTCTGTTAATGGGTGGGGTTGTGTTCCTGTCTTGCTAGTTGTTTGGCACAGGTTGTCCAGCACTGTAGCTTGCTGATCATTGAGTGGAACTGAGTCTTAGCTTTAAGATGGAGATCTCTGGGAGAGCTTTTGCCATTTGATATTACGTGAGGCAGGAAGGTCTCTGGTGAACCAGTGTCCTGAACTCGGCTCTCCCACCTCAAAGGCTCAGGCCTGACACCTGGCCAGAGCACCAAGACTCTGTCAGCCACAATGCTCAGAAGATAAAGGAGAAAAAAAGAAGAAAGAAAGAAAAAAAGTCATCAAAAAATAAAATAAAGTTGTTAAAATAGAAAAAAATATCAAAAATAAAGAAATAAAGAAGTAATAAAAAAAAGAAAGAGAGAAAGAAAGAAGAGAGCAACCAAACCTATAAACAAATCCACCAATGATAACAAGTGTGAAAAACTATACAAAAAAAAAAAAAAAAAGAAGAAACAGACAGTTGGAACCATAGGACAAATGGCAAAAGCAAAGCTATACAGAGAAAATCACACAAAGAAGCATACACACTCACAAAAAGGGAAAAAGGAAACAATATATATATAAAATAAAAAGAGGAAGAGAGCAACCAAATCAATAAACACATCTACTGATCATAATAAGCTCTAAATACTGAACTAAGATAAACATAAAACCAGAAACAAATTAGTTGCAGAAAGCAAACCCCAAGTCTACAGTTGCTTCCACAGTCCACCACCTCAATTTTGGGATGATTCATTGTCTATTCAGGTATTCCACAGATGCAGGTACATCAAGTTGATGGTGGAGATTTAATCCACTGCTCCTGAGCCTGCTGGGAGAAATTTCCCTTTCTGTTCTTTGTTCGCACAGCTCTTGGGGTTCAGCTTTGGATTTGGCCCCGACTTTGCATGTAGGTCACCTGAGGGCGTCTGTTACCTGCTCAGACAGGAGCGGGTTAAAGGAGCAGTTGATTCAGGAGCTCTGGCTTACTCAGGCTGGGGAGAGGGAGGGTTACAGAATGCAGGGCAAGCCTGCAGTGGCAGAGGCTGGGGTGACTTTGCAACAGCCTGAGGTGTGCCGTGTGTTCTCCTGGGATGTTGTCCCTGGATCACGGGACCCTGGCAGTGGTGGGCTTCACAGGCTCCCAGGAGGGGAGGTGTGGATAGTGACCTGTGCTTGCACACAGGCTTCTTGGTGGCTGTATCAGCAACCTTAGTGTTTCATGCCCGTCTCTGGGGTCCGCGCTTATAGCTGCGGCTCACGCCTGTGTCAGGAGCTCGTTTAGGTGGTGCTCTGAATCACCTCTCCTTGCACACCCCGAAACAATGGTCTCTTGCCTCTTAGGCAATTCCAGACTTTTCCTGGACTCCCTCCCAGCTAGCTGTGGCGCACTAGCCCTTTCAGGCTGTCCTCTCGCTGGGATTTGACCTCCGAAGCCCGAGCCTCAGCTCCTAGCCCCGACCTGCCCCGGCCGGTGAGCAGACAGGCCTCTCAGGCTGGTGAGTGCTGGTCAGCACCCATCTTCTCTGTGGGAATCTCTCCGTTTTGCCCTCTGCACCCCTGTTTCTGCACTCTCCTCAGTGGCTCCGAAGATTCCCCCCTGTCCACCCACTGTCTCTGCCAGTGAAGGGGCTTCCTAGTGTTTGGAAACTTTTCCTCTTTCACCGCTCCCTCCCCAAGGTGCAGGTCTTATTCCTATTCTTTTGTCTCTGTTTTTTCTTTTGCCCTACCCAGGTACATGGGAAGTTTCTTGCCTTTTGGGAAGTCTGAGGTCTTCTGCCAGCATTCAGTAGGTGTTCTGTAGGAGTTGTTCCACATGTAGATATATTTCTGATGTATTTGTGCGGAGGAAGTTGATCTCCATGTCTTACTCCTCCATCATCTTGAAGGCGCCCCTCCTTCATTCTTTTTTATGGCTGCATGATATGTTGCTGAATGTATACCTCAGGATTTATTTAATCACTCTTTATGGATGGACAGTTTTAGATTGTTTTCCATTCATTAAGTGTTTTAAAAGAATGATTGAAGATCTAGGATCCTCTGAAGACCTTCAACCTCCTCCTTCTGTAGTATGACCAGTTTGATAATGATGTATGAGTTTCAATTACTATGAGTTTATCAGCATTTCAGTTCATTTAGAAAGAATTTTAACTTTACACATTAAAAGATACTTTATCACTAATGTTACATTTAGACTCATGAGTTTTGTGAGCTTTTTTTCCCTGCTCTTTGTTAACCTCATAAGGTTTTTATGCTCCCAATTTTTGCCATTTTGGATAATGTCTGTTTTAGTGCAATTGATAGTATGCTTCAGTGTGCTATCATGCTCTTCTACTACATCAAAGTAGAAAACTTATAAATATTATTAACACCAAAGTCACTTTCCATTAACAAATAGAAACGTCTTGCTAGAGAAACACATCATACTTTCCGTTAGTTATATTTTTTAATAAATAAATTCAATGTATTGGCTTCATCAGGTGTTAAGATTTTAAGCAATTTGTGGGTGAAAATGATGATATCTTCCTTCCCCACAACTGTCTGGTTGTGCTTTGAGATTCCATATTGATGTTAATTAGATTTAGAGCTATGGATTCTTATCACTGGAATGGACATGAAGAACACAAGAACTGGCCATTAGTAACATACCTGGGACTCCTCTCCCCTGATCAGTAGCTGCCTTTGCTTGGAAACTATCTGGGGGAAGGAAATAACCACCCCAGTAGGACGATCATTCCACCTTTTTTGTTTTTTTCTAATTTTTATGCTTAAATATAGCTATCTTCTTTTTAATCAAAATAACAGCATATCATACCAGCTCTTCTGGTAACAGAGGGGTTAAGCTAAAAACAAATGATGGATGATATAAATCTAATATCAACAGAAATCTGAAAAGGCAAGAGAAAAAATTTCAAAAGATGTTGATTTCCTTCAAACCCAGGGTCATCAGTATCAGAAAAAACATGTTAAAATTTTTCTTTTCCTTGACTACTCCTTAAAATTCACCCAAATGATCCTTTGGATGCTAGGAAGATTCACTAATGTTTGGAAGCATAATCTTATTCTAAAGATCATGACTCCACATTCTGTTACTGTCTTCATACCTTATATTGCTGTAAGTTAGGATAGGGCTAAAGGTGATTTCCAGGTGACATTTGAAAATGAGATTGCTACAGTTGATTTAACACTCAAAACTTTTACGTTCTTCCATGGGTAATATGGGCATAATAATTATAGTGATGCTACATTTATATATGGTGGCCATTGTTTTTGAGTGTCAAGGATCCATCTTCTACTCCCCTGAAATCACACCTCAATTTTCCTTTGGAAAGCAGTACCTCTTCTATTGGATATAATGCTGCTGGGACTGGTGTGCAAGGCATCCCTCATTCAGCTGCCATAGGGTGGGCATGTGTTCTCAAGTTCAATCACACTTTCTCCTTGGAAGTTGAATTTTAGGCAGAGAGGAAAACAATTAGTATTTAGTCATTCATTCATTCATTCAAGGGTATTACCCCAGAGATATTAGCATTTAGCTCCCTCATGGGATCTGTTTCTAGCTTTGCCTCCCATTCTGTGAGCCATTCAATAAACTCCATTTTCCTCTTAAATTAGCTTGATCTGGTTTTGGTGCCTACAATCCAAGAACTCTAATGGATACAACGATGAAGACAGGATATTGCTTATGAATAATTTAGATATCCTCAGATGATAGCCACACTAGGAATTCTATTTCTTTTGCAAAAGTTTTAAACAACAAACCAAATAAATCATTGTTGGAAGTTTAGTTATGGGATCTTGAAGAGCAAATGGACTTGGACAAAACCATATTAATAAGCAACTTACACAAATATTTCTACAGGTTTATTCTTTTGGGATTATTTTATACTCTCCCTTGGATGAGTTATTCAAGTTGTTGATACTGTCACTGTAGCTTGGAGTTGGGGACTGGTCTGGACCTGGCAGATTTCACAGTGAAGGGGAGGAGCTGTTCACCCAACCCTTATGCTGTTTTTCTCTGGTCTGGATCATTTGTGTTCCAAAAACCCATCTCCAGATTCCATTCTAGACTTTGAGACCCTTTCTCAAAGCCTCTCTTTATCACCTTCATGAAGCCCCACAGATGGACTCAATTGATCTGTGGAAGCAGCATGGATGTCAAATTAAAATTTTAATTTTGAAAATAAATTTTTTTCAATAAGTGAGAAAACTGACCTTACGCTATTTCATCTCTGTATCTCAAAATCCTATCTATTCCTCAAGCCTAGTGAAAATTCCAAATATTTTTGTAACACTTTTCCAGTTGACCACAGTCTCACATGCTATGATGTGGATAGTCTGTACCAGTTTTGTTGGTATTGCTTTATAATCTGGGCCTTTATTTACAAATTTTATTTCTCCTCATTGTCCTTTAGCTCTTAGATGTCAGGGATTTGCATCTCCTATGGTGGTGGGCCTGAGTGAATGACATCATTTTGCAGCTCGCTTCCACCTTCTGTCCCAAACCACTGAGCTCAAAAATTGATGAACCCTATTACTACTTGATGGCACTCATGGCAATGAGATTTCATGACAGAAACAGCCATAGGGAAATAAATATTCTGGCAGCATATCAGAATCAGGGTGTCTTGGGCTGTGGTCCACAGGCCATTGCAGTCCACAGACATGTCTCAAAATACGTGTTTAAAATAATTGGAATTCAAAGACTTTTAGCAATGCACATGCTTTCCACTTCATTGCAAGACCCTCCTCTCCCCTCTGCTCCCACCCCCATTTACACATTTATATTACTTGATAGGCTCTGAATTCATTTGAATTTGGGACCCTCATTATGTTTTAAACCTTGTTGCTATATCTCCAGACCCTCTGTGTATCTGCCCACAGACCTCCATATTTCTCTAGTGTGTGTATTTAAAACTCCTTGACAAGAGTGATGCTTAACTACAGACCACTACAGAGCTAGGCCTTCACTAAATATTAGCAACTGTTGATGTTGAACTTGAGGTTGCCAGGCCAGCCAACCTGGGCCATAGATCAACAGCTAGCTTTCCAGCTATGAAATCATGCTTCAGCCTCAGGATGAGCTCTTATCTTCTATGAACTTTGCAAATATTTGCTCCCTCAGTTGTGCTTTAGTTTTTCAGAAGAACAAATAGCTTGAATAAAAATTATATTTGTCAAAGTACTTGTGTAGTGAGCCCATAGCCAACAGTGAGCCCATAGCCAACAAGAGTGGCATGACCATCTGGGTGTCTGTGGGCAAAACATAAAGGTGCTAAGCTCTGTGATTGTTTTCAGCTACTGAGGTAGATGTGCAGACTAGTCTACACACTAGACATGCTAATAAAGACTAGACTAACTAGCAAAGCTTTTAGGAGAGCTTTTTCTTTTTTTTTTTTGTGGTACATGGGCCTCTCACTGTTGTGGCCTCTCCCGTTGCAGAGAACAGGCTCCGGACGCAGAGGCTCAGTGGCCATGGCTCACGGGCCCAGCTGCTCCATTGCATATGGGATCTTCCCAGACCAGAGCACGAGCCCGTGTCCCCTGCATCGGCAGGCAGACTCTCAACCACTGCGCCACCAGAGAAGCCCTAGGAGAGCTTTGAATCATAGCCAGATCTGCGCTCACCCAGGTGATGAGTAAACATAAGGGACCCTCAGAGGCTTCTTGTGAATTCTTTCCTCAGGTAGAGCTTGTCCTAAGATACCGTCTTGCTTTGTCGAATGACCTCAAGGCTCAGACTTGGTCTGAGACAGGCCAAAAAGGGCAGAGGGAGAAGTGAAGAACCAGCAAAAGTGGCAGATGGCCTTGAGAAACAGTAGCAGGCATTCCTGGAAGATCTTTCACCTGGGGGTTTGGGGTTAGTAGATGCAAACTATGACATATAGAATGGATAAGCAACAAGGTCCTACTGTATAGCACAGGGAACTATATTCAATATCCTGAGATAAACCAAATGGAAAAGAATATAAAAAAGAATGTATATATATGTATAGCTGAATCACTTTTCTATACAGCAGAAATTAACGCAACATTGTAAATCGACTATACTTCAATTAAAAAAAAATAAAAAGAAGATCATTCAGTACCTCAGAATGATTTTTAGAGAAGTAAAAATAAACAGAAAAAAGCAGAGAAGGAGGAGAGTTTTTACAAATTTGTTTTTACAAATAAGATATCATATTATCTTAACGCATATTAGGACTCAATATATATATGTTGACTATTGATAAAGGAAAGCCTTTTCTAATTTTTAAAGTCAAATACTGTGTTACGTATATTTGTTTGTTAATATTTTACATTTACCTACCATCTCACAGATCATATTCTTTCACTTATTACTCTGTTTTGAAAACAATCCAGGAGACATAGTTAGGGATATATCCCTAAACAGAAAGACAATCGGCTTGCGATGCCCAGTTGGTCCCTGATGGCAGGTCTGGGGCTCCCACTAAAGCTTCCGACATCCATTTTACAGCTCCTTGTTTCTGAGATGAGTTTCAGTGCATTTTTGAAATGAGGATTAATCATTAAATAACATTCTCATCATGCACATTTGGGTTTATCTCTTTGCATTCCCCAGTTCTGGAGGATGAGGGGAGAAGGCAAAATGCAAGGCTGGCTCTGCCTCTGAGGGGCACAATTGCTGTGGGTGCCTGACTGGTCACCATCGGACCCGTGTTCACTCTGCCTGGTTTCATCCACGGCACTTACGAGGCGTGTGGTGTTTACACTTCTGTGGAGTAACAGCAGGACACCCAGAGTTATAGTTTGTCCTGTGTTACTTTTCTTTAAGGGCAACATTATCTATTAACCACCTTCTCTTTGCCCGCATCCAAGCTAGGTGTTGTGAAGAGTAGAGATGTAAAATTTCTGAATAATTTAAAGCTATGTTTTTGTTTTTGTTTTTTTGCGGTACGTGGGCCTCTCACTGTTGTGGCCTCTCCTGTTGCGGAGCACAGGCTCCGGACGCGCAGGCTCAGAGGCCATGGCTCATGGGCCCAGCCTCTCCGCGGGATGTGGGATCTTCCCGGACCGGGACATGAACCCTTGTCCCCTGCATCAGCAGGCGGACTCTCAAACACTATGGTAAGGAAAAATCTTTTTTTGTGGGAAGTCGGGTAGGGGAGGATGGGAGGGAAATTTGTGGGCTTACGTCTCCCAATTCTGTTAATGAACATAAATATGTTAGTGCTAACTTAATTTGCTCATAAAACTCTTTTTTTAAAAATAAATTTATTTATTTTTTTATTTTTGGCTGCATTGGGTCTTTGTTGCTGGGCGTGGGCTTTCTCTAGTTATGGCAAGCGGAGGCTACTCTTTGTGACAGTGAGCGGGCTTCTCATGGCAGTGGCTTCTCTTGTTGTGGATCACGGGCTCTAGGCACAAGGGCTTCAGTAGTTGTGGCACACGGGCTCAGTAGTTGTGGCTTGCGGGCTCTAGAGCACAGGCTCAGTAGTTGTGGCGCACAGGCTTAGTTGCTCAGCGGAATGTGGGATCTTCCCGGACCAGGGCTCGAACCCGTGTCTCCTGCGTCGGCAGGCGGATTCTTAACCACTGTGCCACGAGGGAAGTCCACTTATAAAACTCTTATGCTAGGAATATTCTGGGATGTGAAAAGCCATGATGTCTTGTTCTTATCGATTTCCTTACTTTCTGTCATTCCCTATGTGACACTTTGTTCTCCACTTAAGTGCCCACGTCAGCTTTCTAACGCAGAGAACTTCTCATGAGGGCACTTTCCAGCCCCTCTTTTCTCTTTCCAGCCCATCCAGGTTCATCAGCAAGCTTGTAAGGTCTGGAGCCCCCCAAAGCCGGTTCTGCCTCTCTACTTCCTCACCCCTAGGTCTTCAGTCCCACAGGCCACTCCAGGCCTTCCCACGGCCTTGAACTTTTGGCCATGTCACTTTCTCTCCCTTTAGTGCTCTCCTTCCAAATTTCCTTCTCTAACCATTTCATGAGTTTCATTCTTTTAAAAAGTGTAGCTCAACGGTCCCTTTTCCAGGAACTTCTCTGTCTCCTCCTTCCTCTAATAACTGATTCCTCCCTCATCTGTTTCCCATAACTTCCCTGTGGCACCTTTAGAGATCTGCTATTGTATCCTATATAGCTAGTTGTTTAAGGGCTCACTTTGGAGAGTGGTGTGTGTGTGTGATTGAGAGGGGCACAGAGAGTCATAGTTAAAGGAAGAAAGCACAGAGCTTGGAGAGCTGGAGACTCCTTTCAGAGAAGGAGCGATCCCAGTAAGGTACACTCTCAAAGCCCACGCTAGTTTTCTCTATCGATGTCTGCCTTTCCTTTGCACTGCCTTTCCTCACACCAAGAAAAACTGACTAGGTTACAGAGGGAACTGTTCTTTCCAGGAAATTCCCTCACTTCACTGTGACTACCCTGAAGGCGGGGACTTCTGTAGGAGGTTCATCTGTACCTCCATCTAGAGCACTGCCTGGTCCAGAGCAGGGGCTCAGTGATTGTTGGTAAAAGGGATGACATAGAAGACCAGAGCCTTTTCCTCCTTATGTGGCTCTTCCACCAGCCTAGGTCCTGTCCTTCGCTTTGCACCTGAGACCATCTCTCTCACCTGCCCCTAGCTGCTCCTGGATGACTCTAAGCCAGCTGCCTGCACTGAGACCTTGGCTGAGTCACACTTTACTTGCTTCTCTTCATCTGTGTATATGTAGCCGGTAGCATGGTTGCTGGGTGAGTTTCAAACAACTGAGAGTCTGACACATTCTCCAGCTCAGGCTCTGTCCCCACCTTGCCCCTTCCTTGATAGAGACTTGTGTAGAAGTCAGCTCTTTCCCCATTCCCCATCCACAAGCTTCTTCTCTCTCTTAGCTGGGAATTACTTGTGCATGAATCTTTCCCCCTTCAGGAATGTTTCTGGTGTTTTTTAATCTAATACCTTCTCCCCATAATAAACCAACAAAAGCAAAAGAAACCCCCAATACAGCCAAGGCTGTATTCTCCTAGTTGTGATTCTGTGTCTTTAAAAAACAAATAAATTGATGTGAGGTCCTGGGTGAATTTCATCTCTTTGGCCCAACCATGCTTGATGCCCTGACATTAAAGCCTTTGGCAGTACTGATTAAAATCATAAGCTTGCTCAGATTTCACTCTTATCAATTTTTGTAGATGGGCCACAAAAAAGGAAGCTTGTTTTCAGTCAGTGTTAGTTGAGCACCAGTAATAGGTGTGGGGGATAGAGCAGAGGAAGTGTGAGAGGCAGGTACAGTTCTAGTTCTAAAAGCTGCCAATCCAAAAGATAAAGATTGAATTTCCAATCCTCCCTTAAGCTGGCTCCTTACCTGTTCCTAAAGGGTGGGAGGCATTTCTCTCTCAAAGTTCTTAGACTCACAAAATTTTAAGCATCAGGACAAGAGAGAATTCAAAGTATTTCTAACTCAAGAAATATTATTACTCATTTGTTTATGTGTTTGAACTTGTCAAACCTAACTTTTTAATCATTGTGTTTGTTAGTAACAGCAACAAAAAGGGTAAAACCTTCCCCACACACAATGCTTTTTTAGTCCAACAGAGTTGAAGAAAATAATCTGGCTGGCACCATGCACAAAACAATGCTGTGGAATTTGAAACATACGCTTGGTGAGATTAATGGAAAGAGAATTTTTAAAAGTATATTTATAGATTCAGAAAGTGGATTCAAAATGTCAAACTTTATATTGTTGATCATATATTCATTTGGAATTTCAAAAATGACCCCTGAAGCTCTGTGTTCTAGAAAAGAATAAAAGGAAGATTGAGAGACTTTTGTTTCTGGCCAAGATGGAGTAGCAGGGAATGGACTTACCCCCCCACCCCTGCCTGAAACAACAAAAAAAATCAGATAAAAACATACCAAAAAATAATGGCCCTTAACACATAGAGCATTGGGTAATAAAGGACAATGGTCCCAGAACATGGGAAACAAATGAAGGGAGCCCTACAATTGTCCCAGCTTATTCTGTGAAAACAGTTTCCAGTCTGAAATGCAGGAAAAGGGGGACTCACGTGAAATCTAGTGGTCTCCTTGAGTTGAGAAGAAGAAATACAACTCTGGGGAAGCCAAGGTTGCTAGCTTTTGCAGGGCAGAGCACCAGAGAGGAGAGAGCTGTGAATAGGGAGAACTCAAGATCTGAAGTATTCAGTTAAGTTCTAATCAGTGCATGTGTTTGGGAAAACTGAGGCTGGGGCAAGAATACCTTAAAAGATGAGAGGAAACTGTGTCCAGTGTTCACAGAGTGTCAAAATAGTGCCTGTTCCCAACAGCCAGAGTGAAGAACCATCTAAAAAGCATCTTGTGTCAGGACTAGGGAAAACTTAAATCTAGATTAAATGCTGCTCTGGTACTATCTAACAAATTATAAAAGCAAGACTCAAAAGATTTAAACTCTTTAAGTAATTTATTATTACTGTATCATTTCATAAAAGCTCAAGAAAATTTAGGGACTCCCCTGGAGGTCTAGTGGTTTAGACTCCGTGCTTCCACTGCAGGGAGCTCGAGTTCTATCCCTGGTCAGGGAACTAAGATCCCACATGCCACTTGGCCAAAAAAATAAAAAGAAATATGAATCTTAAAAAAAAATTTATAGAAATACAAAAATATCCAGCACCCAACAGAGAAAATCCATAATGTCTTGCTTCTAAACAAAAATTACACAGTGATAGAATTAGTAAACAAAGATATTAAAACAGCTATTGTGACTGTATTTCATAGGTTCAAAAAGCCAAAGTTTATGTAGAAATATGGAAGAGAAAAAAAAAGACCCAAATTGAACTTCTAGAGTTGAAAACTATGATATCTGAAAAGAAGAATACACTGGGTGAGATTAACAGCAGATTAGACACTGTAGAAGAAAATATTAGTGAACTTGAACATAGCAATAGAAACTATCCAAAATGAAGTTATAGGGAAAACAAGAACAAAATAGGAAGAGAATATCAGTGAACTTGGGGGCAACTTCAAGCAACCAAATATATATGTAATTGGAGTCTCCAAAAGAGAGAAGGCCTACAAAATATTTGAATAGCCAAAATTTCCCCATATTTTATAATAACTATAAACCCAGATCTAAAAACTTCATCAAACCTCAAGCATAAGGAACAGGAAGGAAATTACATCATGGCACATCATAAGCATATTACTTAAGCCAGTGAAACAGAGAAAATCTTAAAAGCAGTCAGAGAAAAAAGATAATTATATACAGAGGGGAAAAATAAAAATAATAGCTGTTTTCTTGTCAGAACAGTGCAAGATAAAAAATAGTTTACTGAAAGAAAAAACATGTCAACCTATAATTCATTACCACTGAAGGCTTCTTTAGTTAAACAAAGGTGAAAGCATTTATCACCATCAAACCTGTACTACAACAACATGATCAATAAAAGAAAAAACTATAAGTTTTTAAAATTCAATTCACTAAAATAAAAACTACTTTTCTTAGGAAAACAGTGTTAAAAGAATGAAAAGGCAAGCCATGGACTGAGAGAAAACGTGTGCCTATCACATATCTGACAAAGGACTTGTATAAATCACAATAATGAACTTGCAAAACTCTATAAGTAGAAAATTAAAACTCAGTGAAAAATGGGCAAAAGATTTGTACAAGTAATTCACCAAAGAAGATATATGGATGACAAATAAACATATGAAATATTGCTCAACCTCATCAGTCATATACATCATCAGTCATAAGAGAAATGCAAATTAACACAGTGAGGTACCACACACACCTATAAAAATGGTTTAAATTGTAAAAATTGACTGTTGATGAGGATATGAAACAAATTGAACCCTCCTATGCTTCTGATGGAACTGTAAAATTGTATAGCCATTTTGGAAAAGAGCTTGACAGTTTCTTTGAAAGTTAACAAACACATACCAAATGATCCAGCCACTGAACTCTTAGGTATCTACCTAAGTTGAATAAAATCATATGTCCATACAAACACTTGTACACAGATGTTCATAGTTGCTTTATTTTTAATAGCCCAAACTGGAAGCAAACCAAAATATTCATCAACAGGTGAATGGATAAAAATTGTGGTGAAATAGAATACTAGTCATACAAGTAAAAAGGGATAAGTTATTGACATACACAACAAGGTGGATGAATCTTAAAATCATTATATTATGTAAAAGAAGCTAGACAAAAATTGAGTACATACTGTGTGATTCAATTTATATAACATTCTAGAATATTCAATCTAATCCATAGTGACAAAAAGCAGGTTGCCTGGAGATAAGGGTGGGGAGAAGAAAAGGTTGGAGAAGAACGGGAAGAAGGAATTTTAAAAGGACGAAAGGATATCTTTGGATGGGTTATTATCCCATGCTTATTATCTTGATGTGGTGGTGAGTTCACAGATGTACACAAATGTTAAATTTTTCATATTTTACACTATAAATATGAGTAGTTTAATATGTTAAATATGTCTTAATTAAACTGTTTGAAATAAAAGGCTGTGATATAGAAACTCAGTATGGGTTTAAGGAAGGGACTGGTGTTTCTATGAACTAGAGACTTTAATCAGTGAAATCATAGAACTACTAAAATATAGCTATTATAAGTAATTTAAAACAACAAAATATTGGAATCCATGGAAAAATATTCAAGTCAGAAAATAAATACACTTTGAAAACATATGGGTGAAGGTACTGTCTGTGTGTACAAGATTTGGTCATTCCAAAAATGTTGCCATCTGCTAAATAATTCTGTTTTAATAGGAAGGAATGATAACACAAATCTTGACATGATTTGGTAGTGCAACAAATATCATCAAAATTGGTTAAATCTTTTCAAAATTATCAAGGAACCAAAAAACTTGAAATGCCATTAGCCAAGCAGTCATGGTAACATGGTCACTAATAGAAACAATGATAAAAAACGAAATTGTTCTTGTCTTCAGAAAATACATTAAAAGTTTACAGTAAGTTTTAAGATACTTAATTTTAGACACAGATTTTAAGCAATGAGGGTTTTTGTTGTTGTTTTTTTTTTAAAAAACACCCCAAAGTCCTAATGGAGTTAGCACTCAAAATATTTTTGGGCAAATTCTCTGGCTGTCCAGTGGTTAGGACTTGGTGCTCTCACTGCCGGGGTCCCAGGATCAATCCCTGGTTTGGGAACTAAGATTCCGCAAGCTGCACAGTGAAGCCAAAAAAAGGAAAAAAAATTTTTCAATGAATGAATATGAATATTCATTACAGACTGAGTTTTGGGTCTGAATCTTTTTCTTAATTTTTGCAATTCACATTGCAACTGAAAGAGAACATGGCTCACGTGAATGGAAATTACCACTACATTTGCCAAAACTTTCTCCTCCCTTTCCGTGGTATTTCCAGAAGCCATCACAGTGCCTGGTACTTGATAGATCCCAATTACTATGTTTTAATGAATTAAAGGATTTTAGTAATCATAAAATGACCTAGGTTCTTCCATCAGTGTCTCTTATGCTTTGATGACTTGACTCTGAGAGAGAGACCACTTAACTTTCCCCTCCTCCACAAATTCTTCTGTGCCTTCCAGTGAAGGCTTTACTGCCATGCCTGGGTCATTCATCATTTTGATATGTTCGTGTAGGAAGCTGACAGCCTTCAGGCATTGTTAAACAAGGATCCTGAAACTTGAAACACAAACTTGATAGATGTCTTGCTTGCTTAGCGCTGGTGGCCTTTTCTCTGAAGACCCAGACATGATCAAAATGCTTATGATCATGTAAGTTGAAAGCAGGAGGAAGAACACTCATTGCTATGATTTTGGACTTTCTTTTCATAAACTACTTGGAGAAAAATGGGTGTTTGTTTCTTTTCCTGGTGATACACCATAGGGAACACAGTTTGATCCATCACTCTGATTTTTGCCCTGAAGAAAATTACAAATAGGCATTTAACTTCCCAGAGACTTTGCTATTGCAGCAAAGATCGATGTGTACTTTAAGGGCATTTGGTTGACTTATTTCTTTTCCAATATTAAAAAAAAAAAAAAAACAACAAAAAAACCCAAACAGACTTTCCTTTTAGTGCCTGTTATTTAAATAATTAATCCAATATTGAAAATTTATTGAAATAGATTTTCAACAGTGACAGATGCCCTGGAGCACCCTATTAGGCTTTCTATTGTATTGGGCTTTCTTATAAAGACAGATTTTTAATTCCACAAGATAAAAAGTACCCTGAAGCCTCAACCAAATTAAAAAAAGATCTATTCTGAGAACTTAAATTGTTTTACCTCTTAAACTTGAGCTAATTTGAAGCACACAATCAATGCATGAGTTATAGCGCTCGTGCAGAAGTGTGCTGCTGGCCTTGAGGCTAGATAAAGGAGATACAAGCCAATTGCTAAATAAAAAAAACCCAATCAGATAGAAAGAAAATTGCTTAGTTTATTAACATGGTGATTGTTGGTGAAGAGTCCCTCATCTTCCTGCTTATATATTGTATTAGTCAGCTGGAGCTGCCATAACGAAATACCATAAACTGGGTGGCTTAAGCCACAGAAATTTATTTCTCATAGTTCTGGAGGCTAAGAAGCCCAAGATCAAGGTGCTGGCTGATTGGCTTCTCCAGTGAGGGCTCTCTTCCTGGCTTGCAGATAGCTGCCTTCTCACTGTGTCCTCACAAGGCAGAGAGAGAGAGATGGAGAGCGATGGAGAAAGAGGAGGGGTAGTGGTGAGGAGGCAGGGCGTGGGGGGAGGGAGAGAATTTGTTCTCTCTTCCTCTTATAGGGATACTAACTCCATCATGGAATCCCCACCCTCATGACCTCATTAGGTAATTAGGTAAACCTAATTACCTCTCAAAGGCCCCACCTCCAAATACCATCACATTGGGAGTTAAGACTTCAACATATGAATTTTAGAAGGAAACAAACCTTCAGTCTATAACAGCCTACACTGATCCCCCCATTTATGTTCTTCTCACATATGAAGTATATTCATTCTATCCCAATAGGCCCACAAGTCTTAACTCATTCCAGTAGCAACTCTAAAGTCTGAAAGGCCAAAGTCTCATCTAAATATCATCTAAATTAGATATGGATGAGCCTCGAGTTATAATCCATCTTGAAGCAAAATTTCTTTCCAGTTGTGAACCCATGAAACCAGACAAGGAATGTGCTTCCAAAATACAATGACGGGACAGGCATAGGAGAGACATTTCCCTTCCAAGAGGGAGAAATAGGAAGAAGGAAGCGGTGATGGTTCCCAAGCAAGCCCCAAATGTAGCAAGGCAAATGCCATTAGATCTTCAGGCTCAAGCATAATCCTCTTTGGTTTGATGCTCTGCCTTCTGGCCCACTGGGCCAGTAGTTCTGCCTCCACAGCTCTGGGGGGTTGGGGTCTTGCACCCAAGTATCTGGGTGGCTCCATCCCCAAGGCTTCTGCCCCCCAGAATCTGTGCAACTGCTGTCTGAAACCAAGGCAATGTGCCTCCACAACCTGCCTGAAACTGAAGAGGCAGCCCTGATGGTCTCTGAATCTCCTTTGGAGTCATCCTTCCCTTGTCTTGAAGAATAGTGCACGTTCCCAGCTGAATAACTCTATGGTCCCATTCCGTGATATCTAAGAAGTCCAACAGCTTTCCCTCATTTTGTCCCATCTCTGTACCCTTCAGTTCAAACTGGCAGTGTTTCTGCTCATATAATCCCATAATCTCTTTATCAAGTGATAGTCCTGCTACACTCTAGGTGTTCTCTTCCAAACACGTTTTCTTGTTTTTTGCAATGTGGACAGACTAAGAATTTTTGAAATCTTTAAGTTTTGGGTTTTTCTTCAATTTCTCCCTTAAAAATCCCTGCTTCCATTTATTTCTCCCTTTTTGCATTTTACTATAAGCATCCAGGAAGAACCAAGTTGCTCCCTCAACACTTTGTTTAGAAATCTCTTCAGCTAACACCATTGCAATATATGCAGTGTCGGACACCCTAACAACTTTTGTTAACTTTTTTGCCTACTTTAAAATAAATTTCAGCAGCTGCTAGAGTTTTCAAAATGCTTTCTTGACCTAGGACAAGAATACCCTTCCTCATTCCAGTGTCCCACTTTATCTTCCTGTCTTTTGTAAATGTAATTTAAGGCCCCTCTGTGCAATATCCTCTTTATCTCTGGCTCATGAAAGAAGTGTGATATAATTCTAATGTGTTTTACATGCCATATATTTAATATTAATCTTCCATGATCCCTGACCTCAGTGTTTCCTCCCGATTATTTATTTTGCTTAAACTTTACAGAGCCTGCTCTGTTTATTTATTTATTTTTTCAAGGAAATGGTGCCCTACGTATCATCAATCCTTCAAATTTTGCCAGAATGTCAGGGCTCTGCCTACTATGTTATAAGCACTTGATGGATTAAATAGGTAATTACTTATCTGTGCTTTGGATTCTTAAAATAGTCAAAACTCAGATTTTATTCATAGAATGTTCCAAGTGTTTTTAAAAAATATATATACATTGCATGATTATATTGGCAAATAATGACCACCAAGAAAATGAGGAGTATACATACAGAACTTGGAATATAGACAAGGTGAGTCACATTTAACTGCCCTTGTCTTCTCTAGGTAGCAGTATATGTTGAATAGAAAGTACAGTAGTTCCCCTCATCTGAGTTTTTGCCTTCCTTGGTTTCAGTTACCTGCAGTCAACCGTAGTTTGTTAATATTATATGGAAAAATCCAGGACTAAATGATTTATAGTCTTCAATTGAAAAGAAAAAAAGAAATCTCTTCAGCTAAATATCCAGTTTTATTGCTCACAAGTTCTATTTTCCAGAAAACAGTAGAATCTAAACACAACTCAACCATGTTCTTTGCCATTTTATAACAAGGATGACCTTTCTTCGGTTTCCAATGACATGTTCCTCATTTCCATCTGAGAGCTCACCAGAATGGCCTTTAATGTCCATATTTCTACCAACATTCTGTTCATGCTTATTTCTGTATTCAATGAGATGATGGAAGCTTTTTCTCCAGACCTCCTCTTTTCTTTCTGAACAGCAGACACCCTACAAGGCTGGAGACTTGAGTTGTAATTCAGAGTATCTTAGAATGATATTCCACATTTGATTTTCACAGCTGTAGGAAATAAGGGTCTTCTTTAGGTGTACATGGTAGATTTCAGTTCACTTATGTGATGCTTGCACTTGGAATTTGAATCCCTGAGCTCATCCTTTTGTTTTACCACTTTGTCCAGTAACATTAGGAGCAAAAAGCCAACATCATTACATTTGTTAGATTTCCAAAATGCTGGAAAGTAACATATGCACTGTCACCTAGATCCTTGCTTCTTATAAGTGGTTGATGAGAAGTACCCAATGACTTATATATGACTACCAGTGCTCTCTTTAGCACTGGAAATATAGTCAACAGTATCTTTAAAACTAATCAGTTTATAGAGCCATTTCTGGACCGTCCAGAACCAATTTACAAAATTCATCCTTAAAATTCTGTTCCATAGAACCACTCTTGGTACCAAAATCTGTGTTAGTCTGGGTTCTCCAGAGAAACATCATATATGTATTCTGAGAGAAGGAGAGAGAGAGAGAGAGGAGAGAATATGAAAGGCCATAAGACATTGGTTCATGCAATTACAGAAGCTGAGAATTCTAAGATCTGCAGTTGGCAGGCTGGACACCCAGGAGGACCAATGATATAGCTTTAGTCTGAGTACAAAGGCCTGAGAAGCAGGAGAGCTGATGGTGTAAGTTCCAGTCTGAGTCTGAGTCCAAAAGCAGGAGAAGACTGATGTCCCAGCTTGAAGATAGACAGAGAGAGAGAGAGAGAGAGAGAGAGAGAGAGAAGATTCTGACTTAGCTTTTTATTGTATTTAGGCTTTCAATGGCTTGGAAGAGTCACACTCACACCGGGGAGGGCAATCTGCTTTACACAGTCTATGGATTCAAATGTTAATCTCATCCAGAAACAACCTCACAGACACAATGAAGAATAATGTTTACCCAAATATCTGGTCATCCTGTGGCCCAGTCAGTTGACACATAAAATTAACCTTCACATTTGCCAATTGGGAGCACCACCTGTATTCAATAGTTGGGCTAAACAAAGAGCTTAGTCTAATAAAGAAAGGGAGAAGGTGTGCTCCTCCAACAGCTGCCGGGATGCCAGCCCAAGTTATAGCTGGGAATAGCTGTGTCAGGCCCCATGAGAAAAACCAGCTCAGATCAAATAGGAAGGAAGAAAAGCTTCATTAGTGACTCTTTTTGATTTCAGAAAAGCAACTTGATTCTCGTATGGGAGGTGATGTTGTTTGTAGTTATTTATTAAGAGTTAGGGGAGTCTGAGGAGAGACTCCATTCTCAAACTCTGCTCTGAAATGTGAACCATACATCCCTGACAAACAAGTCTGGCCCCAGCCTTTTTAGAAGCCTTTTAGATCTTTGCCAAGAGTGGAGGAAGACTCACTTTGGTCATTCAAAACCATTAAGTTCATTGAGTTAATAATCAGGCAACACACACACACACACACACACACCCTTTTCCCTTAATCAGTCCACACTTGTACAGATTCTGAACCAAAGAAAATACCTGTACAGTTTTCTATTGTTCAGTCACCAAAACAGGATTCTCATTGTCTTTTCATCTCTCTTTCTTTGGGATCATTGTTTTATTTAATTGCTTTCTCATCAGATAGACTTGACATCCATTATAAAGTCCCATTTCAAAGTGCTTTGACCCTTCATTTTGGGAGTGGTGGTGGTGATTAAATTTTTATTGACTCATAACATGCCTGAAAGAGTACACAAATCACTTTTTAACTTAATTGACTTTTTTTAAAGCGAATACATTTGTGTAACCACCACCTAATTCAAGAAATAGAACATTACTTTAGCCCCCTCCCAGTCCTTTAAAAAAAAAAACAACCCAATCTTCTAAACCTTAATTATTGATTAGTAGAAACACAAATAGAGTGATGACAATGACAGTGAGAAGGGGTGAGACTCTGGCATGGAGACTGTGCACACTGGGCCAGCTTGATCCACCCTGGCAACACAGGCATAATCTTGGCCACAGCTCAGCAGTGGAAAGATTCTTTGACAGGGTGCTGGTTGTGGCTCCTGTCATAGGACAATATTAAAGGAACTGGCAAAGTCTACTGAGCAGGAGATGACGTGCTGGAACTCAGAGAGATGGATGGTCTCATCTCTACCAATGTCAACTCTTCCAGGATATTGTCAATGAGCTGCTTCATCTCTGCCATGAGGCAGTTCACGAGCCAGCTCAGGTCTTTTTTTCTTTCCCCCCTCCTAATTCTTAAAACCCCAAATGTAAACCTATCAGTTAGTTCTGCCTAAATTTGTACTTTACCTAAATAATACAAAATTAGGTAAATAAATAAAACATAGAATAATACAATATGTAATTTTTTGTGTCCTGCACTTTTCAATGTATGGTCTCCATAATGTCAGATTTATCTGTGTTGTTGAATGCAGCAGTAGTTTTTGCATTTTCACAGCTTTATAACATTCCATTGCATAAATATGCTAAAGTTACTTATTATTGTATTACTGTTGGACACTTAGGTTATTTCTGCTTTGGGGAATTGATGAATAATGCTACTGTGAATATTATAATATACCTGTTTTGGTGGGTATGTGTGTGTTTCTGCTAGGTCTACATCCAGCAGTGGAATTCCTAGATCATAGTGCATGGATTTGTTCAGTTTAGGAGGCAACACAGATTTCTGTAGTGGTTGTACCAGTTCACACTCCCACCAGCTGTGTGTGAGAGTTTCAGTTGCTCTACATCCTGTCATTGGTATTGTTATTTTTTAAATGTTAACCAATTTGCTGAATATGTAGTGGTATGTTATTGGGTTTTTAATCTATATTTCTCTGATGGTTATGAGGCTGATCACATTTTTCATATATGTACTGACCATTTGTATAGTCTCTTGTGAAGTGGATTGAGTTGTCTGTGTTCCATTGGTTTAGAAGATGCTAAATGGATCCAAACTTTGATCATGTTCAATGTGGCTATTTTGTAATTGAGTGTATTCATTTTCTAGGTGGTAGAGATCTGATCTCCAGCTGACACATTAGTCAAATATATCTGGGTAATCATTCTGTTCTTAAATGAATGGATTATTATTTACACTATGGTGATGTCGTCATAAGGTTCTCTTTTTTTTAACTTTTTAAAATTTATTTTTATTGGAGTATAGTTTATTTACAATGTAATGCTAGTTTCAGGTGCATGGCAAGATGAATCAGTTATACATATACATATATCCACTCTTTTTTAGATTCTTTCCCCATATAGACCATTACAGAGTATTGAGAAGAGTTCCCTGTGTTGTACTGTAGGTCCTTATTAGTTATCCCTCATAAGGTTCTGTCACTTTATTAAAACAGGGATTCCTGGTGGCTGCCAAAGGCTCATTTTTGACCCAGGTTGGTTGCTGGAATTTTGTAGGAACACATACAGTGGCCCAGTAATTCATCTTGGTAACACTGGTCATTATCAACTGAATGTGTCCCTCCTTCCAAGTTCATACGTTGAAGTCCTAACCCCCAGTACCTCAGAATGGGACTGTATTTGGGGATGAGGCCTTTAAAGAGGTAATTAAGGTAAACTGAGGTCATTAGGGTGAGCCCTAAACCAAAATGACGGGTGTCCTTATAAGAAGAGGAGATTAGGACACAGACAGGTACAGAGGGAAGACCCTGTGAAGACACAGGGAGAAGTTGACCATCTACAAGCCAAGGAGAGAGGTCTCAGAAGAAACCAACCTTCACAATGCCTTGATCTTGGACTTCTAGCCTCCAGGAGTGTGAGAAAATAAATTCCTGTTGTTTAAGCCACCCAGTCTGTGGTACTTTGTAATAGCAGCTCTAGCAAACTAATACACTGACCAAATACTAGCAATCCATCCTGGAGAATCAAAACCATTGAACCTTGCAGTTGGAAGTTCTGGTTCAACATCTTTGGCAAATAAAACATTCAGGCTCTATTCTTTCGGGGATAGAGCAATTTTGATCCTCCAAAGAAGTCTTAGGAATATTCCATTTGACCCTCGAACTACTCAAGAGAATGTCCTTTCTGTGGGTAAGCAGTTCTCCCATACTTAATATGATCTGCAATTCCCTTCCCCACCCTTCTTCTTGGATACTTTCCACTACTTTCCAAAGCCAGAGCACAAAATCACTTCTCAAGTTGGTCCACTTAAAGCTGCTCCCAGCTGGAAAGCACGAACAGTATTCCTACCAACTGTGCTCAGCCACTCTCTAGCCATATGTGAACATTTTAAGTACAGCGCATTGTGGCAAGTTATATTATGGTTCATTCAATTCAACCACAGTGTTTGTGTGCCAGGCGCTGCATAGTGGGTGAGGGGTGCTGAGATGAATGGAACACTACGCCCACAATTAAGGAGCTAAATTGCTCAAATACTGTGAGGTAATCTGGTGACAGTAAGTGGGAAATGATACAATAGGGGTCCTGGAATTACTTAGCAAGAGACTGAGGAATCACTTGGTGGTGGATATCGGAAGATGGCCTTCCTCTGCCAAAAATAAACCTGTATACACTTGCCTGTGTGGCCCTGGGGGCCCCAAGGTGTCTGTCTTCTGAAAATGCACCAGGACCAGAGAGAAACCTGGAGAAAAATAAATGCATAAATCTCCCTATGGAATCAGGATCCCTATAGCTTTTTTTGGATCACTCTGGGTTTTGTAATTTCAGTTCTCTACAATGTCTTGGGCACTTAGCACGGCACAAAAGAGCACATTTTTTGCTCCCATTGCACACATGCTACAATTTAGAAAAAATGAGAAACATCTCAAAGACCTGGGAAGAGGCAGGGTCTGCTCTGGAATTACAAAGAAGTGGAGGGCAGGACCCTGAGAGGGGGTGCATTGGGCACAGCCTAAGAAGGGTAGGAGCAGGGAGGCAGCCTGTAAATTTTTTTTTTTAGAAAAGGAATCAGGAGCTATTTCTTGGTTTGTGAGCTTTGCTAACATTTGAATTTTCCCTCAGAGGGCTGATCGTGTGGGTGGATGGTATTGTTCGATTGTAAAGTGGGGCAGCATGGTGAGTGGTTCATTTAAGAGCAAATCACTGGTCTGACAGAACAACCCATGTGTCCTGTCCCATAAGCATGGGGGAAGGGGAGCTAGCACTGCATTTCCTCTAAATTGACTCTGTGAAGCAGGTATTAGTAACTCTAGCTTGCAGAAGATAGATTTAGAGAGGTTAAAGCAACTTAACCAAGGTTAACTTGAGGGCAGAGTTGGGAATTTGAATTTAGCTTAGGCTGTGAACATTCCACCAAAGAATAGTTTTTATTTTATTTATCTATTATTATTTTTTAATGCTAAAGAGAAGAAATTCAGTGGTATCCAGCTGAGGGGAGAAGAAAGTGCACAGGTAGCTGCACTGCAGGGTCTGTGACTGGTCCAGATTTCCTTGGGTCAGCCTCCCCCGGAGCCCCTCATTTCTGAGGTGGCAATGAGGTCAGCAGGGCTCCCCTTCATATACTCACTCTTGGAGCAGAAGACTCCATGCTTGATGCCCTTCAGGAGGTCTGAGGATCACAAGGGCGACTGATAGGCTATCTGGTCATTCTCAGAGGCCTTCCTCAGGCTAGGGAAGGCCATGCAGGAAGACCTTAAATTGACCTAGAATGACCATTATGTGAGGACTAGGCACACAGGGGTGTGAAAATGATTGTTTCTGAGACATTTTCAAAGCAGTGGGCTCCTCTCTTAAAATATCAGTTGATGTGTGTCCCTGAGAGTCCCTGTTACCACCTACTCCTTCCCCACTGCTGTCTCTTCTGAGAAATAGCCTAGGCACCTCTACTCCTCATCAGAAGGAAAAGCTGAGGCAGCAGCATGAGGGAAACTAGGAGGTTCTTTTCCCTTGGCTTTTAACTTTCAAAAGAGTAGGCTCCTAGGGCTTCCCTGGTGGCACAGTGATTGAGAGTCTGCCTGCTAATGCAGGGGACGTGGGTTCGTGCCCCGGTCCGGGAAGATCCCACATGCCGTGGAGCGGCTGGGCCCGTGAGCCATGGCCGCTGAGCCTGTGCGTCTGGAGAGACCACAGCAGTAAGAGGCCCGCGTACCGCAAAAAAAAAAAAAAAAAAAAAAAATGCAAAAGAGTAGGCTCCTAGAGTGACATAAAAAGTTAAATTGCAATCACCCTTGTGCATCTTAGACAATAAAATGGATTTGGAACAATGCAAATAAAACAAGACAAAGTTTTTGTCCCCTTCTTTCTACTAGAAAAAGCTTCCTGGACCAAGGGAGTGTGGGGAAAGACAGAGAAGAAATGTAAAGGGAGAAAGTTTGTAAGGTTCCCTAGTGGACCCCAAGTAGAGGAATGCCATTGGCACTCAAAGATCACCAGCCTCCTCTGGAGCCAAGGCCATCAATTACTAGCATCCAGGGTCCATATGGGAACTAAGAAGCACCTGACAGCACCTGTTCAGTGCAACAACGTCATCACACTTCCCAGTGGCTTCATTTTTATATCAGTCCGACAGGAGTGTCACATGTTTGGGCTCTGAGTCTTTTCTCAGTCTTCATTTGACTTAACCCACAGGTAGAATCTAGGCTTCCATTTTACCCAGATAGAGAATGGGTCCTAGTCCCTGTAAGGGAGCAAAATGTGCCACCCCAAAATGTGTCTCTCTGTCATGAGGAATGATGTAGGCTGAGGATTTTTAAGAGACAGAAGACTCAAGAAATCTTTCTTTTTACCCCCTCTCTAGCTGCCTAAAGGAATTTAGATAAAGTGCTGTTTTGTTACTGAACCAAACTTGAGTTGTTCACCCAACCCACAACAAAGCCAATCTACTGACACTGGGTTGTGGTGAAGGAAAGTACAGCATTTATTGTAGACACCAAGCAAAGAGAATATGTAACTCATGCTCAAAAGACCTGAACTCCCTGATAGCTTTCAGGGATTTTTTTTTTTTAAAGATGGAGGCTATTTTTTAATATATTTATTGATTTATATATTTGGTTGCACTGGCTCTTCGTTGCGGTACGTGGGCTTCTTAGTTGCGGCAGGTGGGCTCCTTAGTTGTGGCTCCAGGGCTCCTTAGTTGTGGCATGCAAACTCTTAGTTGCAGCATGCATGTGGGATCTAGCTCCCTGACCAGGGATCAGACCCAGGCTCCCTGCATTGGGAACAAGGAGCCTTATTCACTGCACCACCAGGGAAGTCTCAGGGAAGGGTTTTTAAAGGCGACATTGGGGTTGGGGATGCAGCTCATGGACTTTCTTCTGATTGGTTGGTGTTGAGGTAACGGTGGTGTTTTGGGAATCTTAATCATCAACCTTCTAGTTCTAAACAGTCTGGGGTCTACGTGCTTGTGGTCAGCAAGTAGTCACCATCCTCCACCTGGGGGTGGGGAGGTGGGGGATGTCTTAGCTCCTGCAGAACAACTCAAAGGTATGTATCAGATTGTTATGTATATCCCTTTGAAACCAAGCAGGACCCTGTGGGGCTCCTGGGTATGGAAGCCTTTCTTTTCCTAGTTTCTTGTTTGTAGGGAAGAGACTCCAGCCTTCATGACCTTCCCTGGGTTCCAAAGGGCAGATTTGGACAGTTGTTAGTTGGGGAAGAGAGGGGATGCAGAGACAAGAAATGACCTGAGGCAAGATTAGAGGAACCAGAGAAGCTCATCAAGATTCGGAGACCACCTGAGATGAGATTAAAGGAGTGCAGGCCCTGCACACACTCTAATCCTTATCAGCAACTCCATCCTTGAACCATTGTTATAAAACTCCTTATCAAATCCTTCTGGGTTGATACACACAGTTTTTGAGGGCAGAAGCCTGCTGTGTCCCCCTTTGCCTGGTAAAGCAATAAAGCTATGATTTTCTACTTCACCCAAAACTCATCTCCGAGATTCAATTTGGCACTGGTGCACAGAGGCCAAGCTTTTGGCATCACCTTGAAGAGAAACTAGGACTCTGTTCTATCTCTGAACTACTGTTTAAGCTATCACTACTTTTCTTGTTTGACTGCTTTTCCTTTGTTTCTACATTCCCTCACTTCTCTAATAGTCAACTGCTTGAGTCTGCTCTTTGGAACTCAGGGAAGACCTAGGAAACTAAAGCCTTTATCTAGAAACAAGAAATGGGAACACAGAGGGGCTGTTATACCTGGGAGGGCTCTGCAGGGTCCTGCTTGCTTTCATGCTCCCAGAACAGAGGTACCACCAGAGATATCTGCAAAGAATGTGGGCTTGGTGTGGTGGTGGGGAAACTCTGCAGGGACTAGAGATCTGAGTCCACTCTGTGTCCCATTGTCTGTGCATGGCTCAGCAAACATTTGTTTACCGAACGCTTGCTTTTCCTTCTCCATGTGAATTGCCTTCCCCCCACTTCAAAGTCCCAAACCACTACCCCCAACATCCCCTTTTGTCTTTAGCTGAAGATGGTATTTAAGCTGAGGGCTCCAGTCATTTTGGTGAGCTACTCAGTTTCCCTGGGTATCTCCCACATATACATTAAACTTTTGTTTAATTTTCTCCTGTTAATCTGTGTCCTTTCAACGCAATTCTTAGGCCAGCCAGAAGAACCTATAAGTGTAGAAGTGAAATGGAGCAAGATCCTGTGGGGTCCTCCCAGGTATGAATCCTTTCTATGTCCATTTCGTGTTGTTACCAAACCAAACTTGGGTCCACTAGCCCATGTGCAGTAATGCCAGTCTACCAACACAAGGCTGTAGTGATGGAAAGCAAAGGCACCGATACAAGGAAAACAAGTGGCTCATGTTCTAAAACCCCAAACTCCCTGAAGGGTTCAGCGAAACTTTTTTAAAGGCGTGCAGGGGCATGTCTCAGGGTATGTGATCAGCTCATGCACAATTCTCTGACTGGCTTATGGTGAGGTAACAGGGTGGTGTCACAGGGGTTAACATCATCAGTCCTTAGGCTCCAGGAGGCCTGGGGCTATGTGCTCACGGTCATCAAGTAGTTAAGGGAGGATATGGGAAAAGAGTCTGCCTCAGGAAGGTCTCAAAGGGTCCTGCTTTGTTACACTGTTTGCAGGGAATAGCAGATTCAAACAGTTGCTAATCTAGGGAGGGAATGCAGAAACAAAGGAGGAGCAATTAAGAAACTAGTGCAGTGATAAATCAGGGTCCTTGTTCCTCCTCAAGGAATATACATAACAATACCTTTGAGTTCTTCTGTAGGAACTAAGACCCCCACTCAAGTGGAGGATGGTAACTTCAGGCTGAGCACAAGATTCCTGGAACACTACCCAGGTACCTCACCACCAATCAATCAGAAGAAAGTATGCACACCGTGGAAGATAAAGAAGAATTTGACCCCTTCCGCAAATGATTCTCCTTTTAAAAACTTCCATGGTCGAGATGAATCTTCAGAGTTGGTGTTTGGACATGGGTCCGCTTTCTCCCCAGGTTGCCAGCCTCTTGAATAAAGCAACCTTTCCTTTCCAACCAACACTTGCCTTTCAAGTATTGGCTTTTGAGTGGTCAGCAGCCGAACCTGAGTTCAGTAACAGAGGAAAATTTCTTTCCCCCGACATCACTTACAGAGGGTCGTAGTTAGAAGATGTAGGAGCCCCTCACTTGGGTTTGGATGGACTGAGAGGAACCAACCTCAGGGTGCAAGTTAGGCCTTGCTCCCATGCCCCATGCCATCTGCTTCAGCATGAAGGCGCTTCCACAGGTGCTTTCTGAGGAGCCATATTTCTGCAGGTACAAGAGTAGACAGACAGCTGCCTTGCTGAGACATCAGCTTATTTGTTCCTATGGCCCTCACAGGGCCAGCAGAAGTCTGCTGCTAAAGCTGGCTTTTTGGCACAATCGCTTCAGTGTTTTAGGTACTTAAAATTCTATCTGTACAAGTTCAGACATGACCTGAGTGCTTGTCAGTTCAGGTTCAGCTCAGCTCTCCCAGGGCTTGGGCTTGTGTTACCTGAAAACTGGGTTCACCTCTTGGTGGGTGTTGAGCCAAAAGACACAAACAAGCCAAAGATCGGGAGAAGGAAGGATTTATTATTTATTATTATTACTGGGGATCTTTCCCAAAGCAGTGTCTCCTCAAACAGCAAAGCTGGTGAAGTTTTAAGCTAAGTGTACATGCGTACTCATGAAGGGACTTGGGTGGTCACAGAGTCCAAGCTTAGCTGATTAAAGTGACGAGGGTCAGAAAAGGTCAACACCATCATCCCTTAGGTTCAAGCTGACCTTGTGGTTGAGTGCTTCAGGCTAATATTTACCACTGAAACAGAACTGGGAGTCTTTACAACTGATGTAATGATCTTTGCTACTGGTACTTCTCTTGCCATGATAACAGTCTTCTACATTCTTTTGTTCCCTTAAGATCATTAATTACTGAGACCTGTTAAAGGGCAAGCATTGTGGTGAGGCTTAGATCACAAAATGGCTTAGGCCAAAAATGGCTTCTCTTCTGTCAAGGAAGCCATGCCTTTTTCTCTGGGGACTCCCTACACTATCTGCTTGCATTTGGGAGAATGAAATGTTTTTCTTTCTCTCCCTCATGTACCCACTCTGCTGAGTGAGCAGCTCCATCTGCCTCAGACCATGTATTCTGGGATGTGTTGTTGACAAATTTGGGAAATTTCATTATCCCCACCCAGTACTTACTGAGAATAAACCAGGAGATGCTGGAGGAACCCTCTGGTCTCTGGATGAAGACGGAAGACTTTGGGGAAAAGGTGAGCTAGCCTTGCCAGCACTGGATAAATTTGTTGGTGACACAACCCAGGAACGGAGTCAAAGCTGGTGACTTTCTAGAAACCCAGGACAAAATATCAGCCTTCCTTGCTATGGGCTGATGTCCTAGAATTCAAAGCAACTAAATGTTAAATGAAGGAATGTATGGGGGACCGGAGATGTCCACCCACATCCCCATTCAAAGGAGGATCTGCTCCCTCTGCTGCTGGGAGTGTTGTCAGCAGACAGCCCTCAGCTCTCAGGCCCTTCTGAGTCTGCCTCAGCTGCAAGGAGATGCCATGCCCAAGAGTACACCTTTCCTAGGGTGGGCCATGTCCAGTGATGATCAGGGCAGGGACATAAAGGCTATCTCAGCCCGCAATGACTCTGACATCAACTACCCAGAGTTGGGCCAAGCTTCTCAGGTTAAGGGCACCATCTCCCACAGGATGCTCTCACTTCAGACACAAACCACAAATTGCAGGTCCCCATGTTACCAAACTGAACTTGGGCCCACTCACTCAACCCACAGCAAAGCTAATCTACTGACACCTGGTTGTGGTGAAGGAAAGCACAGCATTTATTGCAGGTGCAAAGCAAGGAGAACAGGCAGCGCATACTCAAAAGACCCAAACTCCCTGATGGCTTGCAGGTGAGGGCTTTTTAAAGGCAACATTTGGGATGAGGGTTGCAGCTCATGGACTTTCTTCTGATTGGTTCGTGATGAGGTAACAGAGTGGTGTTTCGGAAATCTTAATCATCAACATTCTGGTTCCAAACAGTCTGGGATCTACATGCTTGTGGTCAACAGGTAGTCTCCATCCTCAACCTGGGGGATTGGGGGGCGGTGCTTAGCTCCTGCAGAACAACTCAAAGATGTGTCAGATTGTTATGTATATCCATTGAGAGGGAACCAGGACTCTATTTTATCACTGAACTATTGTCATTATTTATCTTGCTTGACTACTTTTCATTTGTCTCTGCATTCCCTCACTGCTTGAGTCTGCTCTTTGGAACTTGGGGAAGACCTAGGAGACAAAAGCCTTTTTCTACAAACAAGAAACAGAGGACATGGTGGGGGGTGCTTTTGTATCAGGGAGGGCCCTGAAGGGTCCTGCTCAGTTTCAATCCCCTGTTATCTTTGACACTCCTCTATCCTGAAGGGAACAGGGAAGGACAAGAAAGGGAATACTGTTTTGAATGGAGAGGTTAATCATAAACACAGCAGGGGAACTTCATTTTAGTGGGACTCAGCTTCACTCAGGCCACTCTCACTTCTGGCTGGCTACAAATTTGGAGGTTCCCACTAACACTGCAGGTCTGATACTTTTCTTAGAACAACTCACAGAACTCAGGAAAGCTCTACACTTATGATTAAAGTTTTATTATAGCACAAAGGATACAAATCAGGACCAGCCACAGAGAGAGACACATAATGTAAGGTCTGGGAGGGTCCTATAGGTAAAGCTTCTTGTCTTTAGGACATGTTACTTTGCAGCACCTCAACGTGACAGTACACCAAGCCAGCCAGGGAAGCTCCCCCCAGCTTTGATGTCCATGATTTTTATCAGGGCTTCCTTATGAAGGCATCATTGATTAACTCATTGACCATGTGACTTAATCTCTAGTTCCCTTCTGCTCCTCCAAGGTCAGGCTGATTCAAGTGGCTCACACCCCCAAACCTCTAATCACATGATTGGTCTTTCTGGTGTGAGCAACCTTCATCCTTAACCACCTCATTAGCATAAGCCATCAGGTGTGGTCCAGGAGCTCACCGTGAATGACAAAAGGCATTTTAATCATTGAAGGAATTCCAAGGGCTTAGAGGTTCACTCCCAGGAACAGGGTACAAGGGCCAGCCAAGTTCTTTATTGTACACAGCCCAATGCCGGACAAGTCTAATGGACCATTTCCCCTCTAGAATCCCTATGGAGGTGATGAGGCCACTGGGACAGTTCTACTTCTTTCCAATCCTGTCACATGGCTCCAAGGGCATTCTCTGACAAGCATCCTAGGCATTAACTCTGTCTCAGAGTCAGCTTCTGGGAGAACCTAAACTGTGGCCGTTTGTTCTGGGAGTGGCCCAAGAGAGTAGGTGATAAGATGAAGTATTGGAATTTGATCACACACCACCCAGTTGGTCCTGAGCCCCTCATCACTGATTGTGGGTGAAGCCAGGATAGGCTCTAAGCACAAGGGGACTGTCCAGTTGTTACACCTTTCACCCACCCATGGTGATTCAGTGTTCTAGTGGAAGAGAATATACTGGGGCGATGTATCGGGAGTTTGAAAGTATGGGGGATAGAATGACTATAAGGACCATGGGATGGATGGCTATTGCTAAATTCTATTGAAAATGATAAATTCTAGAAAACAATAAGAAAACGCCAAGTGTGAAAGTCAGAGGGCATCCTTGGTACCTTATAAAGAAGTCTCATCTCCTGAAGTGGGAAGGCAGTAAAAGCTGAGGCTCTGGGCTCAGAGTCCTGAGCCTGCAAGAACTTAAACTCCAGCTGGGACAGTGCTGGCCTGCCAAGGTCAGGGCCCTGGCTGGGAAAAAATTGGATCCCAACACATGGATGGCACAACTGGGTTTATACTCCTTCAAATCTTGAATTTGAAGATTCCAACATACCCTCTGAGCCTGAAAAAGTGAGTTATCCCTCCCTTAAGAGCCAACACTGCTATTCTAGGGCTTATGGGATATTTGATACACCAGCACAGGATCAAATTTAACACTGTGTCAGGGGTCCAGGGGACCCAGTTTACATCAAAGGAGATGCAGGAGCAGGCCCATGACCATGAGGTCCATTGGTGATGTCACAGGCCACCCCCCACCCCCGCCCAAGTTGCTGGTGTGGTTGAAGATTGGAAGAATGTGCGTAGCTTCAGTGCCAGGCTTTTTAAAATTAATTAATTAATTTTGGCTGTGCCAGGTCTTAGTTGTGGCACGTGGGATCTTCGTTGCAGCACATGGGATCTTTTGCTGCAGCCTGCAGACTTCTTAGTTAAGTCACGCGGGATTCTTAGTTGTGGCGCGCATGCGTGATCTAGTTCCCCCAGGGATCGAAACCAGGGATTGAACCCAGGTCGCTTGCATTGGGAGAATGGAGTCTTACCCACTGGACCACCAGGGAAGTCCCCAGTGCCAGCTTTGAGGCAATACTTTATGAGGATGGGATTTCTTCTTCTGGTGAATCAAGGACCTTGTACAATTCAGTGAGCTTGGTACCCAGGTGACCTACTTGATACTCCCTTGCCCAAGTGTGATAGCAAATGGACAAGGACAGCAACCCAGGCTTGAGGGGAGCTGAGGACCTGTCTCAGATGGGTCATGCTTCCGGGTAACCCACCAAGATGGGTAGATGTATTTTCTGAGGATGAGGACAATCTAGAATGGAGAGTGGAGGAGGGGCGTGATGAGTATCAGGGGCAACACCGAGCCCATCTGAAACATCTGCCAGAGTCTCTTATGTTTGTGTATATCTTCACCAGCTGAAACCAGCTCAGGCATGGAATCTCACACATCTGAACCTGCTCAGGGAAAAATTCTAGTGGAGTCCATTGCTCCTGTGTTGCCTAAAACAACCTGAGAAACCAAAACGGAGCCTCCCTCCCCTGGCAGCTGTTCACAGGTCCACACCCTGGATCTCTTGCTTCTAGGAGCACTGAGATAAGGTCCCTATGATGCTTTATAGTCACCACAGGGGCCGGACAAGGTCATCCCCAGTGGCTCTGAGATCTTTAGTGGCTGAAGATGATGGTGACAGTGAAGTCTTCCTGGGAACCACTGGACAAATAATGGGTTCTGGAGGAGATAAGGGGAAGGAGGGACCCTGCTTCAGTAGGGTCATCCAGGGTTTGGGAAGGGAGTGGAACTTGTTCTGGGTTTTGTTTTGGGGAGAGGAAGGCATGGGAAAGGCATTGTGGGCAGGAGGCCATGCCCAGGCAGGGACAAGTGGTGAGAAGGGCACTGACGAGTCAGCAGAGGAGAAAGAGCAGGTAGGTGGACCCAAGTGGGGGTGAGGAGGAGAAGAAGGGGGACAGCTGAGGGCATGGGAAGAAGGGGGACAGCTGAAGGCATGGGAAGAAGGGGGACAGCTGAAGGCATGGGAAAGGCACTGTGGGACATCCAGGCCCACCCCGAGATGTGTGGCCCAAAGGCCCGGGCCTGCAGGGGGCCAGCCGTGCCCTCCGCACATACCTTCCTCGCCTCTGGTGCAGCCTCTACCTGCTGGCCTGGCTTCTCTCCAAACGATCTCATGCCCGTGCCTGCTCTTTGCTCTACTTTCTCTGAGTCCTGTGGGCAGCCCTCTGTGCTGAGGCCTCTTCTTCTGCCCTCTGTTGTGTGCTTAGTCCTGGGGGAGCTCAGAAATGCCCTGGAAGAGTCCCATCCCACCCCCCACCCCCCCACCTGCAGACATTGCCTTCGTCTTCATGCCCAGTCTGCCAACTGTTACAGACATAGCTCCGCTGAACCTCCAGCATCTGGAAATCAAACTTGCCTTTCTCTCTAAAACGAACACTTCAGACTGTCACTTTATTTTTCTTAGCCTCTCAAGCTAGAAGCCTTTGACTTTTTTTCCCCCAGTGCCTCATCCAAACTGTCACAAAAATCCTGTGGCTTCCTCATGAGGTATTTTTCTCAACATCTTTCATTCCCTTTGGTACCAGACACACTACGCCCCAGGTCACCCGTACCCTATGAAATCTGTCAGAAACTCAGGATATGGATCCCAGGAATCTGTATTTCTAATCCATTTCTAGGTAGTTTGCCTTGCACCAATCAAGACTGAAATCTCTGTTCTAGAAGGAATATAATCAGGGTGGATTAGGTTATGCTGCTGTAACAAATTAATGCTGAAATCCCAGTGGCCTAACATAATGTTACTCACACAAATTCTCATATGGGTAGGGCAGTCTCCTCCTCTTGTAGTTACGCCATCTGGAACGTGTGGTCCCCAAGATGTTGAGACTGGGGAGGAATTGGCTGAAGGGATGTTTCTAAGGGACAGGCCTGGAGTTGGCTAGAACTGAGCTGCAAGGGAGGCTGGGAAGTGCCTGGGAAGTTCCCAGGAGGGGGAAGAATCTTCACTGCAGCGGTCTCCGGGGCTTGTCTGGGTTTCTTCCTCTCCATGACTGCGGTTGTTCTCAGGTCCCTGTTATACCAGGAGGCAGAAGCGACTTTTCACGGGTGTCCTGCAATGCTCTCCACCACTCACACCAACTGTAAAGAGTCTGTGTTCTCAGCACTAAAAGAGCGGGACTCAGCACTCATCTAGAGCAGCCCAGCTGCACCCACCTTAGAGCGGCCCCTGTCCTCTTTTCAGCTGTTTGGTTTATTCCAGGATGCTCAGGATTTCCCCCTTAACTTCCCTGGAATTTCCAGTAGAGGGAAAAAGTAGAACTTTCCAGGAGTTGCCTGAATGAAGATCATCTGACACTGACTCTAGCTTTGGAAGATGAACTGAGATAAAGCAAAGAAGAGCTTAGGAATGTGGACCAAATGTTGAGGTACAAACAACCATTTCTGAACTGTGGCTCCACCTTGTCTGTTAAAGTAGAACAGTGTCTAAATATTCAGAATATTTAGGAAGGCAGCACGACATGGAGGTTAAGGATGGGTGGATTCTGTAACTAGCTTGCCTGGGTTTGAAATGCGGCCTGCTTCTTTCTAGTGGCTAGTCTTGGGCAAGTTACTCTATCTCGCTGAGCCTCGGTGTTCTCATCTGTAAAAAGGGACACATATGCATAGCCATCTCCTTAACTGTTATGAGTATTGAACTCAGTGATCACTGTACCTGGCTTACTGTGGATAAGTAAAAGAATGCTATAACCCGTGTTGTTATAAAATCCTTGTCTACCCTTAAACTTGAACATCTTGACTTTTATTTTTGATAGATAATCTGTAAATGTCAATTTCAGCAACAAATCTAGGACACTTATCCTAAAAAATGTACTCTGCCTATTCCTATGGAAATCCTATGACAAAGGAATGTGGGTGGGAGAATGAAGCTCTGACAACCACGAGAGGGACCGTTGATCTCCTTTGCTACATATCAACAATCTCTGTTCGTCAAGTGGCAAACATTTTGTGACATGAAATGTTTGAAAAGTTGTACAAGAGCTTATGTGAGGGGACTCTGTTCCTCAGATTATTCCCATCTGCAGGGTCCTCTGCTTCTGCTGGATTTGGGGTGTGTGGCCTAGGCCTGCCACCTCTGCTTTTGAGAAATGGACGAGAAGTAAGGAAGGGGGTGGGCACTCTAGGGATCTGAGTAGTTGTTGCCTTGTCTTGTGCTTTTCCCCTTTCTTCTCTGAGACCCCAGGTGATGGGAACGGCAAGAGAAGGTGAAATTAAGAAAATTAAGGAACGTGTGTGCCAGATCTGAAACACATTGCTCTACAGCAGGGTCTCCTGTCCTCGTATGGGCACATGGGGGTTTTCTTTCAGGCTTTGTTCTTTTTTTTAAAAACATTATATTTTATTTATTTTTTTCTTTGGCTGCGTTGGATCTTTGTTGCTGCTTGTGGGGGCTACTCTTCGTTGCGGTGCGCAGGCTTCTCCTTGCGGTGGCTTGGCTTGTTGCGGGGCACGGGCTCTAGGTGTGCGGGCTTCAATAGTTGTGGAGTGAGAGCTCAGTAGTTGTGGCTCACGGGCTTAGTTGCTCCGCGGCATGTGGGATCTTCCCAGACCAGGGCTCAAACCCGTGTCCCCTGCATTGACAGGCGGATTCTTAACCACTACACCACCAGGGAAGTCCCAGGCTTTGTTCTTGATAATGGGGGTGGAGGAGGCGGAAGTGAGGGTGTCATACACGAACCATAAAGAAAACTGGAGTTTGTGTACAACAATGGGGAAGATCTTGGAGTAAGTTTTTGCCATAAAATAAAGAAAATACTGGCTGAATTATTTTCCTTCCCAGGGCTAGGATAGAGCCTGATATCCAGAGGTTGCTTCTGATGGGCCTGTAAAATAATGTGAGCAAACTTTTCGGACCACTAGCTCAACATTTCTCTCTTGAAAACAATTTTTTGTTGTTGCTGTTAATCAAAGGTTTGCTAAGACTTTATTTGTTAATTAACTTTCCAGTTTCCTAAATCACATTTCTTAATATTTTAAAATTAAAGTTAGCCAAGGACAGTTCTGCTTTCAGTAGTATCGGATTTACCAGCTTAGTTCAACTCTACCTAATTCCAAATAGCTGCAAGTATATATTTTCTCCTTTCAATTATGCTTTCGCTCTCCATTCTGATTATTGCAGTTTATGCAAATCAAGCTGGAGAAGAGATTTAATTCAATCAACTGTGGGTCTGCTTACACTAATTTGAATATTAGCTGCCGTCTCTATGTAAATGACTAGAGAGAAGGAAACTTGTTGCTATGCACCAATTATGATGCCATTCTTACTGGCTAACCTTGTGTCAGATCTCAAGGTCAAGCTCAAAATCAAATTGGTTATGGGAGGTTGTCTGTGGGTCCTGGAGGAAGACACCACCTCCCAGGTCTGTGCCCAGGGTGATTCTAAAAGATGGCTGATTTTTTTTTTTTTTTAACATCTTTATTTGAGTATAATTGCTTTACAATGGTGTGTTAGTTGCTGCTGTATAGCAAAGTGAATCAGCTATATGTATACATATATCCCCGTATCCCCTCCCTCTTGAGTCTCCCTCCCACCCTTCCTATCCCACCCTTCTAGGGGGACACAAAGCACTGAGCTGAGCTCCCTGTGCTATGCAGCTGCTTCCCACTAGCTATCTATTTCACATTTGGTAGTGTATATATAAGACGGCTGATTTTTTAGACACTGTCAGGAAGACCTCCATCTTGTCCATTATTTATGATCTATGAGAGAGAAGGAAGGAAAGAGAGAGAGAGAGAAGGATTGTTTCTCTTTACTGAGAATTCACTCTAGTCCCTCAAACGAAGCATTTTATTTGGAGCCTTAGCGAGCTAGGAGGAGAGTCTTTCTCCAAATCTCACAAAGGATCAAGAACAGAGAAATTAATAGCATAGGGTGAATCTTTAGCCAACAGGGGAGCAGAGGACAAACTAAGAAAGAAGGTTCCTCAGGAACCTTGCCCCTGGCTGCCCACAAGAAAAACACTGTGTCTTTGAAGTGCTAATGTGGGGAGGAAGAAAAGAGAGGGGACAGCAGGGTTATAAACATGCTATTTGTTTATCTTGAAGGTGCTAAACCAGTTTCCAGGTACAGGTGTTGTTTTGCTTTAGAAAGCTAGAGATGCGTTCTTCATAGGAAAGCTGACCAAATCCTAGAGCTGATTCTTCTCCCTCTTTTTTTTTTCCGCATTCTAAACTGGGTCAGGGAGAGAGTTTCATATTTTTGTCGCTGTTGTTACACTGCCAGCTCAGAAGCAAGATGATTGGCTGAGACTTAGAGCCTAACAATTAATGTTAAATACAGGCAGCTGGCTGGGTTTTGATTAAAAGCCACAATCAAGAAATCTGTCAATCTAGAACTTCGTGATAGCTGAAGCCTGTTTTTTTTTTTTTTTTTTTTTTTCTGTTTTTGTTTTTAACCCCATATACACAATTGCTAATCTTTCGGGGGTCTTTTCCTTTACTGTCACTACAGTTTTTCATGTTTAAAAAATTGGCAGAAATCGTCTGAAGACATGCAAGATGCCTTGATTCTGAAACAGCTGAGGGCTTCTGTGTTGCTGCCCACGTGATTTGGAGTTCCTGCTCTATTTGATGAAAACGAACACCGAAGACGGTAATCAATTTGTTAGCACAATGTTTAATTATTCTTTTTTTTTTTCCTATTCAATTAATTGCTCATAAATGGGGAAACAAAAACTACTCAAATCAACCCCTTTTATTGGTAGGGCTATTCCGGAGACTGTATTTTTTGCTTCTGGTGCCACCTTATGGACGACAGCTATATTTCAAATATGGTAGTCAAGAGTGGATTCATTTAGAAAGTGTTGGTACACTGTCCGTGTAACTTCTTGGTTACGCGGACAGTATACTACAAGTGTGATGATCACCAAGTATAATGATAACTTAGTTTCTATTAGGGAAAGATTTCAGAAAATACCCTATAACAGGAAAAACTAATTGTGGTGAGTATGGAAATGTGTGCATCACTATGAAATATATGAAGAGAATCCAAATTTTGTAGTTCATATAAATCATCTGCATTTCCTTACAAGTCCTCAAGTCCTTTATGGGGGGGTACACAGGGAGTGTCCACATTTTCCAACTATCTCAAGATTTCAGATTTCTTCTCTCTGCTGAACTTGTGGTGGTGAAGAAGGAGAACTTGGGGCCCTGGGTCAGTGACCCCACACCTAGTTGCAGGTGGGCTGAACCATTTTCTGGGCCTCTGCCTGGAGTCTGCCTTGAGCAGCTGGTCCCTTCTGGCTTTCTGGGTATCGTATTGGGGATGGGTCATGAGTCAGTGTGCTCCACAGACCCCATGGCCCCTTAATTGTGACCTTGGCTGGCACAGACCCTCTCATAACTTCTGGTCTCTCTACTGGGGAAGGGACAAAGTTCTGGATCTTCTGCAGACCATGTGCGGGCTCTGGGGTGTCAGTGACATGTTCTCAGGCCATCTGTGTAGACGTCTTACCCACCATGGTTAGTCTTGCTTGTTGGATGTGATACTACACCAATGACCACTCCCTAAAGACATGCTTGGGAAGTTGCCTGGTTTCCCACATCTACCCCAAGGTGGGAGTGAAGAATACATATGACTTGGAGCAAATCTGTAGAATCAATTTTGGCAAGCTTGACTTAGACACTCACAGAATTGTCAAAACTATCATATTTGCAGGGACTGAAAAGTACAAGTTTTGTAGTCAAAGCTGAAAATTAACTCTTTTTCATGTGTGCATTTTAGATGTAATTATTTTGATTCCTCTTAGAGGCAAATGGATGTTTCTGGCAGAATGGGAGAGCATAAACTTGGGAATGCAAATTGAAAAACACATCAATGTCTTTCAATAAAATGTTGCTTCTTTTCATTGTTATTATTATTAGTTCTAAAAATGCAAACATCTCATAGTTTGAATAAAAACTTGGAAAGCAAATTGCAGCATCTATATTACTTCCTCTTAATGTTTCTTTCCTGACTTGACAAAAGTCAGATTGGTTGATATTTGGTTTTGCATTGACATTTTCCTTAAGAAGAGGTAGAAGCAACAAGATCAGAGAAGCTGGTGCATTTTAATAGGTACCCAATTTCCGACCACAGAGAGATGAGTCCTGGTATAGACAGTTTTCTTGCCAATCCAGTCCCTACACCAAAGCAGTATTAGCCCTTTAAACAAAATCACCTTTATTACTTTTTCCTTTTAAAAACCTTCAAGGTTCCCCAGGGGATATAAATTGAAGTTCAAGCTCCCTCTTTACCTCTTCAGATGTACCTCCCGCTACTCTCTTGTAGATTGCTTGCATGCAGAGAAACTGTTTCCTGTCTATGTCAGCCCGACGAGCTTTGTCCCTTCCCATTACCCCACCATGAACATCTATTTTTTTTAACGCTATTTATATTTAATTTATTCTTCCAGGCCAATTCAAATCTCTTCTCATCTGTGAAACTTTCCCAAATCAATCAACCTCTCCCTTTTTTCATTTCTTAGGTCAGTGTTTCATAACCTGAAGTGAGCATCAGAATTACCTGGCTTGCATTTTCTACGCATGTTCTAGCCTCAGGCTCAGAGATTTTAATTCACTTGTTCTGGGATTGGGTCTACATGGTTCTCAGAATTTCCCTGTTTTTTTTTTTTTTTTTTTAAATTAATTAATTAATTAATTTATTTTTGGCTGTGTTGGGTCTTCGTTTCTGTGCGAGGGCTTTCTCTAGTTGCGGCGAGTGGGGGCCCCTCTTCATCGCGGTGCGTGGGCCTCTCACTATCGCGGCCTCTCTTGTTGTGGAGCACAGGCTCCAGACGCGCAGGCTCAGTAGTTGTGGCTCACGGGCCCAGTTGCTCCGCGGCATGTGGGATCTTCCCAGACCAGGGCTCAAACCCCTGTCCCCTGCATTGGCAGGCGGATCCTCAACCACTGCGCCACCAGGGAATCCAGAGAATGTCCCTCTTTAAGAATCAGGCTGAAGAACGGAACTGGGTCACTTGCAGAAACGCGGATGGACCTAGAGACTGTCACACAGAGTGAATTAAGTTAGAAAGAGAAAAATAAATATTGTATATTAACTCATATATGTGGAATCTAGAAAAATGGTACAGATGAACCAGTTTGCAAGGCAGAAATAGAGACACAGATGTAGAGAACAAAAGTATGGACACCAAGGGGGGAAGCAGGGGTGGGGGGATGGTGGTGGGATGAACTGGGAGATTGCGATTGACATATATACACTAATATGTATAAAATGGATAACTAATAAGAACCTGCTGTATAAAAAAATAAATAAATTAAATTAAATTAAAAAAAAAGAATCAAGCTGAAGTTTAACGTCTATCCTCTTCTAGTCCATTCCATTCAGCACTTAACCACTGTTGCTTTGTCCTGTGTAACGCGGTGACTGGGCAGGGTCTGAGATCAACTGTCAGACCGTCAGGGCTGAGGGTCCACACATTTCCCTGGAGTCCTTTGCATGTCCCGACATAGCAGACTTCTGCTTGTTCATGGAATGCTCTAGAAACTCAGGGATGTTAAGAGTTACTATTGTTCCCACTTTCCTTGATTTACATTACAGTCAAGGACAGGGGCTTTTCCTACCATTGGTGTTCAGACATAGAGAGGCCCTGCTGGTCTATAGGATAAAACAACCAAATTCCTGAAAGAAAAAATCACCACAAGGGACAAAGAAGTACTAATTCATTAAACCCACATTTATTGAACACCTTTTATGTGCCAGACAGTGCGTTGGAGGTACATGATAACAGAACAGACAAGCTATCTCCCTCGTTTCAGTGGGGACATGAGAGTGGACAGACAGAAAAGACACGGAGGAGTGAGTACACAGTTCAGAGAGGGACCGGAGTTCTGAAGAAGGGAATGTGCACCAGGTGAAGCAGCAGGGGAATGAAGAGTGGGTCTTGTTCTGTGTGGGCTGCGCCTCTCTCTGAAAGCTGGGGCATCCCCTGATGTCACCCTTTCCTGGGCCTGCAGCCTCACTCCGGGAATGCTGGGACTCTCAGTGCAGGACAGGCTTAGGCCATGGAGGAAAAGACAATGTTACTAAGGACCAAATAATGGACCTGTGCATCCCTTCTCCCAGTGCTGGACAGAAGGTTAACAGAGGTCAGCTGTTAGGAGGATATAGGCATGGATGTGGACACCGGCCATGCAGGTTTGGGTCTGGAGGTGATCATAAGCAGTGTGGGCCAAGGCCCAGGGCTAGGAAAGTGACAGCAGGCACCAGGGCAGAGGGCTGGTGGGCAGGCAGGACTCGAGTAGAGGAACTGCAGAGCTCCCACTAGCCCTAAGAAATACTCTTTCTGCTCCCACCTGCTGAGAATCCTAGCAGGAAAGATACCCTACAAGGGTCTCTGGACACTCAGGTCCCTTACGTAGTCAGTCCTAAGAACTTACGTAGATGCTTCTGGAAGTAGCTGTCACAGTTAACTGGCCAGTGGGTGCTCAGAGTGGGAGATGGGTGTGTGAGAGTGAATGGGTGGCTAAGCTGTGCCCACCCACCTCTGAAGCCTGACCTGCTCTTTTTTTTTTTTTTGCGGTACGCGGGCCTCTCACTGCGTGGCCTCTCCCGTTGCGGAGCACAGGCTCCGGAAGCGCAGGCTCAGCGGCCATGGCTCACGGGCCCAGCCGCTCCGCGGCATGTGGGATCTTCCCGGACCGGGGAACGAACCCGTGTCCCCTGCATCGGCAGGCGGACCCTCAACCACTGTGCCACCAGGGAAGCCCTGACCTGCTTTTTTATCTCTCTTTTGTGAGAACTTTGAGGTCAAGGATTCCTTTATATTTGGCACTAATCAGGGCTTCTCAGAGTAAGAATTAGGAACTCAGCAAATACTTATTGGTTTCCATTTGACTATTTTGACTTTGGGCTTTGTTTCTTATTTTTCTCTCACTGAGGAAGCATTAAAATGGCGACTGGCCAATGTCAATCAGATTGACATGGGTCAATCAGTGGTTGATTACATTTAGACTTCTTTTCTTCCTGATCCTCTTGCAAGTATGATCCACAATTCCATCCAAGGAAGAATTAAACAATTCTGTGATGCAAATGAGATTTAACTCATAATTCTCCTGGGGATCAAAAACACACAACTGCTTAATTGCTGGAAACTTGCCCAAAGTTGGTGTTTCAGTTATTTAATGCTGACAAACAAAGCACCTTAAAATTTAGTGGCTTAAACACTATTTTACTATCTTTCCCAATTCTATAGGTTGACTGGGCTCACTTGGAAGAAACTTCTCTTCCACAAGATTATGGTTGGGGCTGCAGTCATTTGGGAGCTTGATTGAGTTGAAAAGTCCCAAATGACTCATTCAAAGAGCTGGCCATTGGTACTGGCTGTTGACTGGGAACTCAGCTAGGACTGCTGACTGAATGTCTCAGTTCTTATTCATGTGGCCCTCTCCATATGCAACTTGGGCTTCCTCACAGCATGGCAGCTTGGTTCTTGGGAGAGGCATGCCAGAGAAAGGAAGCCAAAGTTGCCAGTCCTCTGAAGAATGAACTCACGTTCACCACGTTCTATTGGTCAAAGTAGTCATGGGCCAGCCCACATTTAAGAGGAGGGGAAACAATCTCTACACTCATTATAAGAATGGCACACATGTACAAGAAGTTTCCATCTTTGGAAACTATCTACCATATTGGCCCTCTGGCCACCACAATTCACATCTCTCTCCAATATGCAAAATATACTCACTCCTCCCAACCAGTTAGCATTATGCTATTAGCTCAAAGTCCAGGATCTCATTATCTAAATCAGGTTCAGTTATGAATGGGTGTCCCTGGGTGCAACTTCTCTGGTGTGGTTCCTTGGTGTAGAGTCCTGTAAATTGAAAAGACATTATCTTTTCTATACACACCCAACATACAATGTGAGAAAGGGACAATATAACTATAGTAAATACAACAACAGGTGTATAGCTTTCACTAGTCCATAGTAAATCTGTTTTTTTTGAGGGTTTTTTTTTGCGATACACAGGCCTCTTACTGTTGTGGCCTCTCTCACTGTGGAGCACAGGCTCCGGACGCGCAGGCTTAGCGGCCAGTGGCCGTGGCTAATGGGCCCAGCCTCTCTGCAGCATGTGGGATCTTCCCAGACCGGGGCACGAACCCGTGTCCCTTGCATCGGCAGGCGGACTCTCAACAACTGCGCCACCAGGGAAGCCCCATAGTAAATCTGAAATCCATACATACGTTAACAGGTTTTTTTTTTCTTTTCAAATTAAAAAATCAGTCTCTAGTTCTCCTGAGGAGTGGTTCTCTATGGCTCAACTCTTCAAATCATCCTTTCCTTTCCATAAGAAATTACCTATGCTTGCAGGTGAATGGTTGTCTCAGCCTACTTCCTTAGCATAAGAAGTTAGGGGTCCAGAGACCTCTTTTTACTTTGAACTGTCTCTATCTCTTTTAGTCCAAATTAGTATAATTCCCTAAAAAGCTTTATAGATTTCCTGTGTATCAAATTAGAAATCCACTCCTTTAGACAAAGTCTGTAGCCAGAAGTCTCCTTGAGACAGGCACCTCTAAATCTTGGAATGAGAGTCAGAATGCTGTGGAAAAACTCCCTTAAGATTCTTGGAAGTCTTGTTGTCTATCTGAGAAGGTCTTGAGGCACTGTTTTAAATCCTCCTGAGGTCTTAGAAGGGTCTTACAACTGCATTCTTACTTTGAACTTTACTCTGAGAACACATTTTACATGGAAACATGGACTTAACCTTTGCCTTGATGTCATTCCTTCTGAGAACATTTTGTTGAGTCCTGGGTCTCTATGTGTTTTGTAAATTCTGCTCTCAAACTGGACAGTCCTTTTTGAGGGGGTTTCATCTCTCCCTTTTGTCATATTTTCTCAGAGGCAGCTACAGGAAACTGGTTGTCACTCTTAACATTCTTCCCAGAAATCTCTTTGTCTAGGTGCATACACGTATTAGTTACCCTTTCTATTCTCAGCATCACTGCAGAAAATGTTGCCCAAATTTTATAGTGTTGCCAAACTTTCTACCTATCTGTGACATGGATTGCCTTTTCTTTAGCCTCCAGTGACAATTTCCTCACTCACGCTCCTTCCAGGCTCCGTTAATGGTTTCTTTGAGGTCCTTTTGGCTCCTGTCTGCCGCCCAGCTCCAAAGCCAAAGCTGCATATTTTAGGTTTCTGTTACAACAATACACACTTCCGGATATTAAGCTCTGTTTCAGTTATCTAATGCCACAGAATAAACCCTAAACAAAATAAACCTCAAAACTTAGTGGCTTAAAACAACATCCATTTAATTACATCTCAAAATTCTGTAGGTTGAATGGACTCAACTGAGCAGTACGGCTCCCATGACATCAGCTGGGGCTATGGTCATCCGAGGGCTCTCCTGGGATGCATGGCTAAGCCTACTGACTGAAGACTTCCGTTCTCTTCCACTTGGGTCTCAGCATGTAGCTGTTTAGGCTTCCTCAAAATTTGGTACCTGGGTTTCAAGAATGAGTGTTCCAAAAGGAAGGAGATAGAAACTGCTAGCTTAAGGTCTGGGTTTGAAATTCACTTCTGACATATTTTCTCAGTCAGAGCAAGGGGACAACTCAGATTCAAAGGGAGAGAAAAAAACTCCACCTCTTGAATGGCATGCTGGTCATCTCTGGAGACTACCGCTGCTGGGGAGTAATGATTGCCTCTTGTAATAAGAAATTACATTGAATCGGGTGCTACTTTTCTTTTGTGGAGGAGATAGACCTCACATTTCTAGAACCTCCCAATAATTTTTCCCTCTGATTCATCTTGCATACTGAAGGCATATTGATACTTATTGTTCAAACAATTGATATTTTGCTTTATCTACTGAGAATCTGGTGTAAGACAAATGCATTTGATGTTTCTTTCTGTTGGGCAGTAATTCTTGGTAAAAAGTTGGAAAAACAGGGATTGAGGCTTGAAGCAAAGTTTTAATTTAACATCAATGTGTAATATAGTCACTGCAGCACTCCTTTTTTGTAAATATGATTTTTGTAAACTTGCAAATTCTCTGACTGATCGTGACCTGGGTAATAGAACATCCATGAGGAATGGAGCCCTCCCTAAAGAGAAAAGAGGGAAAAATTTCCCCCACTTAATTTGTTTTAGTGTATGTCTTTAAAAAAAAAACAACACACAGTTCAGAATGACATGAAATAGAAAATATCTCTCTGTTCAGTCCTCACCGCCTTCAAAAACTCAGCACCACTCTTCAGAGAAAACAGTGAATGCTGACAGATCTTCTGGTGGTTGCTATTATAAATAGATTTAATATGTTTATACCTCTCTTTTGTTTCTTTTTTTTTTTTAATAAATTTATTTATTTATTTGGCTGCGTTGGGTTATCGTTGCTGTGCACAGGCTTTCTCTACTTGTAATAAGCCGGGGTTACTCTTTGTTGCGGTGCACGGGCTTCTCATTGCGGTGGCTTCTTTTGTTGCAGAGCACGGGCTCTAGGTGTGCAGGCTTCAGTAGTTGTGGCATGCAGGCTCAGTAGTTGTGGCTCATGGGCTCTAGAGCGCAGGCTCAGTAGTTGTGACACATGGACTTAGTTGCTTCGTGGCATGTGGGATCTTCCCGGACCAGGGCTCAAATGCATGTCCCCGTCATTGGCAGGTGCATTCTTAACCACGGCGCCGCCAGGGAAGTCCCTATACCTCTTTCTTGATTGGTAAATTTAAGCAGTATTTATTGTGTCCTTGGATTAGAAAGCAGTTTTACCAAAATTTTAATGTGTGTCGAAAATAAGTTGAGTGTTTCCTAAGACACCCCCAGAGTTTCTGAGTTGGCGGGTCTGGGATGGGGCCTGAGAATTTGCATTTCTAGCAAGTTCCCAGGTGGTGCTGATGATTTTGTTGGGGACCATATTCTGAGAACTACTGTCATGAAAATAAACATTTTTGTTTTTGACTTAACACTACATCCTTTTCTCCTCTCTTATTTATCTACTGATTTTTCTGAATTATATATATTTTAATTCTGGCATTTATATTTGTGTCATATGAAAATATACTTATGTGTTTATTACTTGATTGGTCATCTTTAGGCGGTATCCAGTGACAGATAGCAGCTATAAAAGATGAGGAAATATGAGAATTATTTTTGCTTTATAATTTTGTTACTATTATAAGTGGTGCCTTTGGGGAAATTTGTGTTTTTAATCATTTGGTGCTGTTATAGAGAAATGTAATTTATTTCTACATCTTGTTTTTATATCCAGTCACCTTGCTAATCCTTTAGTAATTCTAATTCTTTACTGGTAAGATTTTGCATGTTGATACCTGCAGCTCTAATTCGTTCATTGTTAATATATAACGTTTCATTTTCTCATTATATTACACATTCATAATTCATTCTCATATTGATGGACATTTAGTGGTTCAGATAGTCTCCTCCTCCTTCTTTGCTATTATGCAATAATGCAACAATACAATTTTAGCACCTGTGTCCTTGTGGACATGCGTGATTTTTCTTTTCCAAGACATACCAGGGAGTGGAACCGCTGGATTGTGGAAACTCAGATACCACTTGTGTACAATTCATAGCCTGTTGGCCTGACCTGTTTTTCCAGTTATTGCCATGGCAACCAGCTCTGAGTGAGCTCCCAGTGACTTTGCACAGGCGCTCCCTCTTTGTGCTGCCTGTCTCTTGTCTGCAGCCCAGGACAGGGCAGGGGACACAGAAGACCCTTGCTCAGTGTACATCTGTGCACAGTTGTGAGGTGTGGGGAGTTAACACCCGTGGGGTAGACCTTTGACCCTGGGACAGAGGAGCCAGTGCATAAACCTCACCCTTCTCCCCCTGGACTAACTGCCCTGAAGTGTGGTTTTTTTGGCCTCTCGAAGGGGGATCTCATTAGACTCAGCCCCCTTCCGTGCCTCACTTTGGTCACTTCTAAGAGACCACTGGTCCCTTGGGGGGTGGTGCAGCAGAGTTCACGGGCTCGTCTCCATGCCTCCTGAAGCCTTCCTGTGTAAGAGGGGTGGGAGGGATGTGGACGGGTCGTGAGGAAGAGACTACTCACATTCAACTGAGGTTTGGGGGCTTAAGTAACTCACATGGTGAATGCTGTGCATGGGAACAGGTGGAAAGCTGGGTTTCAGCTTTGGGTTTGAACTAGACAAAATCGGTGCTAGCAGAAATGACAGTTTCGAGGTTGGTTTGGAACGATGAAAATCAGCTAAGGATTTAGTTGTACATTCAGAGTCAGGACGTAGAAAAAGATGTGACCTGGATGCCCATTACCAGCTTGGATTAGTAAACAGTGTCAGGGCAGAAGTCTCAGGTCCTGATTCTGTGTACTGAAGTACACAGTTGACCTAATTTGTAGATTATGTTGCATCACAGTCTATGATATGATCATTCATGGTACAAATATTTATTAAGAACCTACTATATGCCAAATATTGCTCTAAGTGTTATAAAAATATTAACTAATTTAATCCTCATAACAACACTCTAAAGTAAGAATTATTATTATTATTATTATTAATTAGCCACGCCACAGGGTTTGCAGGATCTTAGTTCCCCGACCAGGGATTGAACCCAGGCCCCCTGCAATGGAAGCACCGAGTCCTAACCACTGGACTACCAGGGAATTCTCGGAAGTAAGAAACATTATTATCCCATTTTATAGAAGAGGAGATTTAGATACAGGGAGGTTCATTATGTACCTCAAGTCCTACAGTGGTTGAACCCAGGAAGTCTACACCTAGGCTCAGGTTCTTAACCACTTTGCTACACTGATTACTGATTCTCTTGTTAGTTGCTTCTTCCACCCATCCTTCCTTCCTTTCTTCTTTCCTTCCTTCCTTCCTCTCTTCCTTCCATCCTCCTTCCCTTCCTTTCTTCCTTCCATCTGTCTTTCCTTTCCTTTTCTTTTCATGTCAGGTTTGTTGAGGTATAATTAACATACGGTTGGACTATATTATTATATAATTAATATATGGCTATATTATCTTATATAATTAGCATAAGGTTATACTATAATTAGTATATGGTTAATTATACCATAATCAAGATATAGACATTTTCACCACCCCAAGAAGTTCACTGTGTCTTTTCCTTCACCCCCAGCCTCTGGCAACCACTGATCTCTTCTACCTCCCTGTAGTTTTGCTTCCTGGAGAATGTCACAAGAGCAGAGCCATGGAGTGTGTAGCCTTTGGAGCAGTCTTCTTTCACCGAGAATGATGTACATGAGCTTCATCCACGTCGTTGCATGTATTAGTGGCTTGTTTCTGTTTAGGACTGAGGAGCATTCTATGGTGTGGATGTTTATTTATCCATTCAGTAGCTGGTGGATGTTTGGATTATTTCCAGTTTTTGGTGATTACGAATAAAGCTGCTGTAAATATTTGCCTACCGGTATTTGTAATGGGAATATATTTTCAATTTCCTGGGTAAATACCTAGGAATGGAATTGCCGCATCATATGATAAGTGACTATTTAACTTTATAAAAAGAGCCAAACTGCCTTTTTCGAAAACGCTGTACCATTTTGCATTTTCACCAGCCATGTATGATTCTGCCAGTTGCTCTACATCCTTTTCAGCACTTGATATAGTAAGCCTTAAAACATTTTTCTTTAGCCGGTTTAATAGATGTTTAGTGGCATCTCACTGTGGTTTTGATATGAATTTCTCTCATGACTAATGATGTTGAGTATGCTTACATGGGCTTATTCGCTATCTGCGTGTCTGCTTTGGAATGCTTTTTGGAAATAAGATTTCATTTCCATTAACCACATGCTTATTAATGAATATCATTAAGTCCAACTCTACAAATGGATGTCCACATACAGTTCAGAGTTTTTATTTCCAGTCATTACGGAGGGTGCAGAATAGTGTAGAAGTTAAGGACGGGAGCAGGGTTCAAACTACAGCTCAGTAACTTACTAGCCATGTGCCCTTGGGCAAATTGTTGTGTAACCCTGTGACTGTTTTCTCATCTGTAAAAGGAGGATAATAAGAGCACCTACTGTAAAGAGGTATCGTGAGGAAAATGTGAGATGATTCACGTGATGTACGTAACACAATGCCTGCGTAAGTGCTGTATAAGTGGTGCTATCATCATCTTCATCGTCATCATCATCATCGTCACCATAGTCATCACCTGGTCCATGACTGAGTCCCTGAAAGTATATATCAACTAACATACATTCAGAAAATTCACTCATTTTTATTTAATTCCAGAACTGTAAAGATACCAAGTTCAATCCCCAAATATCAAAAAAGAAGGAAAGAAAATCTGGAGAATTTATCTCCATTACATAGTTCACATGGCCCGCAATTTGAAGACCCTGCAGATACTTTATAAAATCCCAGTTTAAATATGGAAAATCCCAATAATTTCCAGACCTGCTTTGGCATAGGGAAACGTATAATATCTGGTTCTTCCATTTCTCCTCCAGATTCTCTAGCAGTCAATAGACTAATGTTTAAAACATGCTTAGACTTAAACAAACGCGTAAACCGCTTTGCCACTTGCACACACTTTTAATTTTAATCAGGTGGAAATATGTCTTTGCTTTTTGTTGGTACAGCTCAATACTGACTCTCTTTTCTGATGGGACATCATGATATTATGAGATTGTAATGGGGTTTGGATTTGTGGAATGAATCTTGGGAAAACAAATTTAAACACAATTTAATGCTATAAAATGACTTTAGCTATTGATGTCAGAGACCAGCCCGAGAAGAACTCCTGTTCTTTTCAGGGGGAGGATATATAATTGCTCTGTGAGTCCACTGAGGGGAGCCATTTCCATAGCAAAGATATTACAGACGTGGACTGGAGCTTGTGTTCAGGGTAGGACATCAGCTTTAGGGTTGAAAATGCACAAGGTCTTCAGATTCCTAAAAGCACTGTAAGTTTACAATAATCAGACAGAACCAAACAGCTGCAACGATTTAAAATAAAAACCTATTGAATTTAGGTGGTGATACATGGGAAAGTCAAGAACATCTTTTTTCTCTTTGCATTCCCTTTGGAAATATCTAGCACCAAATGAAAGTTAGTTGTAGGTAGCAATATCAATAGATAACGTTTATTGAGGGCTTGCTCTGTGCTAAGCCTGTCGTAAGTATTGACTTATTTAATCCTCACAATGATCCTATAATTTTGGGAGTAGTTATTAGCATCCCCATTTCATTGTTGGGAAACAGAAGCACAGAGAGGTAAGTGAACTGTCCAAGGTCACAGAGCTATTAAGAAGCAGGCTGTCCGGCTCTAGAAACTACAGTCTTACACGTCACTATGCTGGCTTTTAGTAGGAGAGTTCATAAGGCTTAGCTGAAAAAATGATGAGTGAATGAAGGGGAAAGTGGGAGAATGAGATGGTGAATAAGGTGGTTTAGGCAATTGTTCCAGTGATCAGAACTAATATTTTCATGGAGACCCAGAGAGAAAAGTCAAAACTGGTCTCCTAACAGTTTCATGAAGACAGCACAAACATCAAGAGAAAATAGATGAAGATGAATTTGTTTCAAATATATTTTAATACTGGGAACTTTGCCAAAAGTCCTTAAGGGTAATGACATTGGGGATATTAGCAGAAGGTTTTGACCCAGATGAACTGAACAGAGACATTGATGCAGTTTCAGTGAAAAGCACGCTGTGTTCGACAAAACTGAACTTTGCTATGGTTTCATTTCTCCATATTTTATTAACATTTCCGAACTTCCCTCATCTTCCTGGGCTGTCTTTAAAATTTTTTTCTCCCCGTTTTTTATTCTCATTGTTTTGCAGCTGTTTTCAAATACTCTGGCTTTGCCATGTTTTCTTGGCTTTGATGATATGTGAATCCCAGTTTACCTGGTGATAAAAGAAGTCTCACAGAGAAATCCAGAAAGTTACACTGCTAAGCCAGTTTTCCTTGACTTAAAATGATTTCAGCCATATTATATGCAACACATAAAATGTCAAAGATGAAAAAAGTAAATGAATCATTTATAACCCCAAAGAGAGGAACAAAAATTTCTGAGCGATTCTTCTGAGAAAAAATATCTAACGTGGAGCTTGAGAGATATGCTTTGTGGTCCTTGGAGGAGCTCGTGACCCATCTCTGTGTTCACTTGCAAATTATTTTCTTGGCTAAAAAGTAGCATATGTTAATTTAGAAAAATTGACTTATGGAGACTATCTGCTTTGCCAAGGGAAGTGAGAGAACCCAATTTTATTATGCTTGTGAGTCATCTCTTTTCCTTGGTTCCGTAAAAAGATTGTTATGAAACTCATCAAATATTACTTAGAAATAAAACTAATGTTTCGGATTCATTTATAAAACAGGAATTAATTCACATAATTAAATGTCATTTTAACTTCAAGGTGATATAAAAAAGACATTTGCCGTTGAAGATCTGCCTGTTTCCAGACATCAGTTGTTTGTCTAGAAGCCTTTCTGGACGCTCTCCCGTGTTTCCTTTCAGTTCAGAGTAAGAAAGATGGTCAGTCTTGGAGTTCTGGTCAACTGCTTGGCCTTCCGGCTGAATAGTGCAAAGAAAGTGACTTGTCTTTTATCCCAGTTTGATTTAACCTCATGAAGGGCTTGAGTAGCCAGAGAGCCGTTCCCGGCCAACGGGAGCCGAGGAGAGCTCAGCCAGGTCCTAGAGAAGGCGGCAGGTGGGTGGAGGGGGGTTGAGCCGAGACTCATAACTAGAGAACCCACATCTCTCTGTAAGATCCAAAGGAAGTCGGGGTCTGGGGCTGTGAGAGAAGCCACCCAGAGCAGGGTCTGTGCGGCCACAAGCACACAGTGAGGATTGGAGAACGTAGGTGAGAGCAGAGAATGTCTACAAAACTGCCTCTGGTGCGCCCCCGGGCCACTGCTGGTAGAGTGGTGTACTTGACACACGTCCCGTGGCAAGCTCAGAGCATTAAAAGTACAGTAAGTCCCCTATATATGAACCTTCAAGTTGCAAACCTTCCAAGATGCGAACGTGCATCTGGTTCCTTATTGGAACTGTGCCCTCAACTCACGCCTGTGTCAGGCGTTAGTGAAACTGCAGCTTGCCCTCCATCTCCTTTTGCTGACAATCCTTCAGCTCTACCATCTCCCCCCTCCTCTCCCTCCTCCAATCAGTAACCCTTCTTGCCTGTTCACTCGATGCCAGCCCCTGTATGCCGCCTGTTGTACTGTACTTTTCAGTTACTGTACGATTAAAAATGTTTTCTTTATTTTTTTGTTTTGTATGTATTATTTGTGTGAAAAGTATTATAAATCTATTACAGTACACTACTATGTAGCCAATTGTGTTAGTTGGGAACCTAGTCTAATTTTGTTGGACTTACGAATGCGCTCTTGGGTTGGAACATGTTCGTATGTAGGGGTATTGTACGTGGTAGGCCTGAAACCACAAAAGCAAGAAAAACAGTAAAAGGACACATCTGACTATGTTAAAAAAAAATGTCTGTCTGGTAAATGGCATTTTAAGACAAAGTTGACACTGTCTCTTAAGAGCTTAACCCTCGGTCTACGGATGAGGAGAAAGGAGTTGGGTAGGGAAGTGGTTTGGGTTGTGAAGCCTCACCCATGTTTGCCCTCTCATTGGGGACTCTCTCTTGTGGCCCTACAGATTTTCCTTCATCTTCATTACCTATCCTCCCACCCCACCATATTGATGAAGGGCCGGGGGTAACTTAGAATCAGGGCATCCCAAGGCTCATGACTGGGTAGGTAAGCTGAGAGGAAGGGAGCGGAGAACCCATGTACGAAGGTAGGAACTTCGCTTCTTTTATAGTGTTACACCTGGGTGCATGATGGCTTCTATAGGCTTCTGTGGGTGAGTCTGAGAATCTATCACCTATTATATGTATTTTATATAATTTCCATATAAATTTTTTGGTAGAAAATACCCCCAAATACGTTTCCTTTGGGAACCAAATACCTGGATGTACTGGGGACAGCCTGATACTGACCCATATTCCTTCTCTAGAAGGATCCTAGCATTTTTCACATCTTGATGGAGCTTCCTTTTCCAAGATAAAGGATTAAGATGAATATCTTAGAGACTGTATCTTCTTGGATCGTCTGCTTATCACACTGTGAACTTGAGGATGATGCATGTCACGCATGACAAGATACAACTGTTTATATGAGCATAGAAAACACTGTGCTTTGTTCTAAGTACTTTACGTACTTTTACTCATTTAGTCCTAACAACAGCCCCTGGGATGGATGATACCCGTTTATAGATGAGGACACTGAGATAACAAGTAATTCCAGGCTGGCTCTGAGTTCAGCTGTCTTAACCATTCTACTAGTCAGTTTCTGAAAATGGAAAAGCAATTCATTCTTTTTTCCCTGTTTTCGCATTAGAAGGATGGAACGCCATATCTTTGGTGCCCTAGAGCTCCTGGAAAATTCGGATATTAAATTTTCTAGACTCTCAAGGGAAACAGAACTAGTTTTGTTTTGGGGGAAGTTTCTGGGTCTAATGGGTTATCTACTCTAGTGTGAAACAGCTAGCTGAAAAGTGGGCTTGAGATGCAAATGGCTTTGGAGGTACCATGCGATCTCCAGGGGAAAGAAGAAGGGAAATTACAGAGGGAAATTACGGCCCAGGAAAATGGGGCTGATCCAAGAGAAGCTGCCCAAAGGAAAAAAGGAGTCTCACCCTGGGAAGACTTGGATGGGTACATGGATTTAGCACAAGACTGTCATGAATGATGGAGCATGTTGAACTTTTGTGACTCAATGAAGCACCCCTGGTACTCACACACTTGTGTTTCCTTCTTTGGATTCTGATCTGGGTCTGTGAGTTGCTTTAACTAATAGAATGAAGCAGAGGTGCTACAGGGCCAGTGTGGACTTCAGTTTTAAGAAGGTCTAGTAGATGTGATCGTGTGTTCTTGGGAGCCTCGAGCCGCCATATAATAAATATGGATATCCTTGCTGGAGGGACCACATGGAGAGTTCTTTGGAGAGGCTATGTGGAGAGGGAGAAGCCCTGACATTACATGGAGGAGATCAAAGTCCAGCCGACTGAGGCCACACACCTGCGAACCCAGTCAATTGGCTCAGCCAGCTTCCAGCTGTTGGAGCCATTCTAGTGGAGGCACCAGGTACATGAGTGAAGAAGCCCCAGCAGATATCACATGGGACAGATGTGTGTGTGTGTGTGTGTGTGTGTGTGTGTGTGTGTGTGTGTGTGTGTGTGTGTGTGTGTTTGTGTATGAGCCTGTTGGCTGTTTCTCTGGAGAACCCAGACTACTACAGATGGTAAGGCTTGCTACATATATTCTTTGTGTTGCTGAATAGGATAAGCTCAAGACCTTCTGAACTGGGACAGTGGTGAATGACCCTTTGTTACATGTCTTAAAGCAATTATTGGATTGAGAATTTGGAGCTGTGTGTTAGGCTTCTGGCTCTGCCCCTCTGTGACCTTGGGAAAACCAATCAACCTTCCTGGACCTCAGTTTCATTATGGCTATAGCTCTCAAAAATTTCTGCAATTTAAATATGGTTATTAGGATAAAAAAAAGAAACAATGGAGCCATTGTTACTGCAATAATGAGGTTTAATCATGGTGCAGGTGGGGACAATATAATAAGCTTTTTAAAATAAAGCTTTTAAAAGTGGGCATATTTTGTACTTCCTACTTTCTGCACTTTAACTTGTATGAGCTGAAAAGAGGCATATTCTTGGGGGTTACCATACTTAATCAATTACCCAGGGACATTAACTGGCACACCTGTTCACATTTACCTTTTTATTACTTGGCCTCAGAGCCAATAACGTTAGTTTGTCCAATTCGTTTTCATAATGCAACAATTGCTTTTAATCATACATTTTCTTCTAAGTGTCTGAGTGGATAGGAGAGAATGGCCACGGAAGTGTCAGGAATCATCACTGAAAGGGAAAGCCAAACAGATTCTTTTTGGCTTAAGAGACTCGATCACCAGGAGGTGTGCCCTCCAGACCTGGGCCGTTATCTGTCTGGTTTTAGTGTGTGTTCACTAGAATGATTATGGGCCTGTGTAAGCACAGTAGCCCAGTCCCTGGTGAGTGTTAAGGAGGACTCTGACAGGTCTGCGCATTCCCAGGGCAGTGTCTCACGCCATTAAATGCCCACTGGTGAGGGGTGGCTCAGGTCATTCATGATAAAACAGCTGTGACACAGGGCTTGCGAACAGAGGAACTCTCTGATGGACACAGATGCCGGCGTGGAATAACTTTGTGGTTCGTGCCTGTTAAGTGCTTTCTGACTCCTGGGAAGACCCTCGGTCTTGCTTACTGGGACCTATTCTCTGGACGCACAGTGACGGTAGATTGGTTGATGCTGTTCCACGTGGAGTTCTGGAACTGCAAAGATTTAAGACATAGAGATGGTAGTTTTCAATTTTAATTTTAACTATGGAGACTTTTGTTCAAAAGAAATGGGTACAGAGGTGCAGTGTGGGAAGCTGGTAGAAGGGAGTACTTCAGGTTGAAGGGGTCAAGGCAGAGCATGAAGGCTAACACTTCCTGGGGCTGCTCCCTCAGGCCTCACAAAGATCCCAAGTGGGGAGTCTCTGAGAACCAGTGGTGTGGCCCAACTTCTTCCTTCTACACATGAGGGTACTGAGGCCCAGGGACATGAGGGACCTTCCCAATAGCACTCTGCAAGCAAGAGGCACAGCCTGGGTGTTTCTTCCAGAAGCTTCTCCACATCAGCATGCTGCTTTTACCCAAGGCTTGCAGCCATGATGGATTTTGGTTTGTGGTTCCTGTTGTAAGTCATGCTGGGCTGCTTTCCATGATCTCCTGGAAAAAGTTCTGTGGTCACATACATCCCTCTTGGAGATGCTTTGGTGAAGGGAAAGAGCCCCAACCTGGGAGCTGGCTGCCACATATCTTAGTCTGGACTCCCACTGTCTGGCTTTGTGATGATGCAGAAGTCATTTTCTTTCACTGGGCCACAGTCTCCTCATCTGGAAAGTGGAAACCTGAACATCTGGAATTCTGGTCATATTAGATTCCCATTGCCACTGTAACAAATTTCCACACATTTGGTAGCTTAAAACTGCAGAAATTTATCCTCTCACAGTTCTGGAGGCCAGAAGTCTGTAATTAGTTTTGCTGGGGTGAAATAAAAATGTTGGCAGGGCTGTAATCCCTCTGAAGGCTCTAGAGGAGAATCCGTTCCTTGCCTCTTCCAGCCTCCGGAGACTGTGGACAGGTATGGGAGGGGAGGTGGGAGAGTTTGTAAGAGTGGTAAATGTCTTTCAAAGCCCCCCTAAAATTGAAATGTTTCAAGAAGTAAAACACAATGATTCGAAACAAAATTTTGATGGCAGTTCATTTATTAAAATGATGGGCCAGACTGAGTATATCCATGAGCTAGAATCAGCTCAGAGGCCAGCACTTTTCAACTTCCAATTTATGAGATACACTTATCAAACTTCATAACGTCTGCCCAGCTGAGGTTAGGTAACTGTTTCCCCCAACATCAGCATGAGGAGGGCTCAGTGGAGAGAACTGATGTCCACACCCTACCCACGAAGCTCAGCCTCCAACGTAGTTTCGAGTTGCCCTCCCATGAAGCTGTCTGTGACATTGGGCACACACTGACCCCTCTCCCCTTGAATCCTTTTATACTTAGCTTCAGCACTCGATCTAGCCCTTGGTATTTATTTCACAGCATATTGTGAGAATCCAAAGGAAAGAAACATTTCAAAACTTTTGGGAGGCTTCTCATATTGCTTGATAGAGCAAATATATATGAAAATGTTATGTAAATTGTGAAGCATCCTATAAATGTTGGTTGTGGTTTTCACTGTGGCTGCCAGTAGATGTCTTAACATTATTGCCTGAATAGATGGTGGGTTAGGCCTAGCCACCAGTTATGATCTTTTTGGGCGGTTGCTTTTTTTTATTAGCAAAAGAAAAAGGGAGTAGGAATGGCAAGTTATCACCTTTTGTTTTGAATCACTGCACTGTCCTTCTAGTTATTTATTTATTTATTTTTTTGTCCTTCTAGTTATTGCTGGTGAGCAGTGTGGCAGATGTTACTACTCTTTATTAGAGTCTGGTTTCCCTCTGCTTCCAGGCAGCTGGGAAGATTGTCCATCCCTGTCTCCCTGACGTTGGGCATGGCCATGTGACTTGCATTGACCAGTGAAATATGAGCAGAAGTGATACTCCCAGGTAAGACTTTAACTGATGATGCTCAGCTCTTCAACCTCTTTTCCCAGCTTCAGCAAGTGTGGAAACATTAATTGATATGGAGAGGTGATGCTGAGTCATTCCATGGAGAACAGCTTCCCTGAGGAGTTGCCCTGACCTCTCAGAGATACTTCATGCCACCAAGAGTTGGGGATTTGTTTCCTTCGATTAATCCTAGCTTATCCTGACTGATACAAGATTTCTATCTATCTCTCTATCATCTATCTCTCTACATTAGGCCATTATTTAACAGGCCATTATATATTAGATATATAGTATCTTTTAATATTTCATATATAATATATATGTACATATATATAATTGCCTAATAAATATATTATATTAAGACATTATTTAACAAAATGTCACAAAATGCTACGGAAGAGCACAGGCTTTGGAGCCAGACGTGGGTATCATTGCTTTTGTGCTCAGTGGCCTCTAAGACTCAGTTTCCCCATTTTTGAGATGGAGAATAATAATTAGGACCAACTTTTTTATCTGAATGAAAATGAGAAACGGTGCAATTTATATATATCACCTTGAGTTTTTAAGAGTACTGAGCATGAAGTCTGCATCCATTCAGTAGGGTGAGGCAAGCAAGGCACCTAGAGGGCAAAATGTAAGGAACACCCACACTCAGGCTCATGCAAGAGTGGATATTTCCATGCCTATGTAAACATCTGTAACTTCCTGGACAGGAAATTGTAAGCTTCTTGCTGGTCAGAGCCATGTCTGCTTCATCTTTCTCCAGGGCCTGGTCCCTTGAGTATGTAACATGGTTTTCATTTATGCAGAAACAGACCAGCACTTTTTTTTCACTTCAATCAGAGTGAGAACTGATACTTCAACAAAAATTCCATTGCTAGCCCTGGACCATTAACTTTTATAGAAATAACTGTAGCTCTTTCTTTTCTGCTTGTGGCAGCTGTGATGCTTTGAAACAAAAGGGGGTCTTGGGAGTCAGGAGTCAGGTTGGGTTATCAGGGGTGTTTGGTGATGCCCTTTCAGTTCAGATCCACTGTTTTGGGCAAACTCCCAATCCACTTTGGACTGTTGTCAATGAAAGAGCTAGAGGCAGTATTTATCCCAACTAGGCACAATTCCAAATTATTGGCTAAACTAGACTAAACTAGGACTCATGGAAAAAACTTGCCATTGCCTTTTAATAGCTGAGTCAGTTTAGAGGTTTGGATACAAAACAATCAGTGTTTGAGACATTGCATTTAGAAATATTCCAAGTTTATCAGGATAACATGCGGCATTGATCGTTGGTTTTGTTCCTTCTCTGGCCTTTCTTCTCTAGCATTTACCAATCTTCTTTGCAGTAAAAGGTGACAGAGAACATTCCATCTATTCATTTTGCCTTCTTTCACCTGACCCAATGTGGGTTAGGAAATGAACTTGGGAAAAGGCAATAATCTGGTTTATTTAGTTAATGGAGAGGCTTGACATGTCAAACTAAACAATCCAACAAATGTCATGAATTCTGTATACCAAGGTTAGTTACCATCCTAGATAAATAGGCAAATGATCATTTCATCCCACAGATACAGATGTTTCTTTTGTCATGTGATATGTACCTTCCCCCAAATCCTGAGTTCTGCAAAATTGAGCACTAAAAACAACAGGGCTTATTTTTGCTTTCCACCTCTGTAACTGGACAGCACAAACAATCATCCTAAAAAATAAATATTACTAGAATATAGAACTCTATCTTTAAAACAAAGATGAAGATGGCTTGATTGAAGGAGATCTAAGGCAAGGAGAATCTGCTGAGTTCTGAAGACAAGGGTGTAACGCACAAAATTTGGGGAGAACTGCACAACATGCCCTTGCTATACAGAGCACATGGCTGGACTGAGCAAAGAAGAATGGGGGATGAATGGCACCTTGTACAGCATCATGATCCTCCATGGTTTGCAGCTTTCAGCCCTGCTTGTGTACTTGGCATTCAGTTGTGCTCCACTTTAACACACTGGGACAAATCACGTATGAATCCATGTAACTTCTACTTATATTATTAATCAAATCTGAAATAGGTTGTGTTATAGAAATACGCATTATGGCAGAACTGACTGGATTGTGTTTATGGTCAGGCATGACCTGTTATGATTGGGATCTAGGGAATTGTAAGGAGAACTGGAAGGTTGAATATTGACCAAAGAGACTCAGATGGTCTCTAGTTGACTTTTTTTTTTCACATAATTTTCTCTTCCCTTATCCAGAAGGGAAACTCTCAACATCTTTTTGTATTGACTTATATTTAGTATTATTTCATCAAAGAAACTTCTGTCTTTTTAAAAATATTAAATTGATCAGCAAATTAGTTAAAACACTTTAAATAAGTGTAGTGAAAATTTTCAGAGTAAATGGATCCAGATTTGGATAAGGGAGGGGGGTTTGGCTTCTCAATTTCTCTTATTTTAGTCACCACTGGCATGGGAAATCATTATCCTGAAGGCATCTAGATGTTTTAGGAAAAACAAAATTTTAAGCTTTTTTTTAAAGCTATTTTGATTCCTGGCAAAATCCCATATATGTTTGCTGTTTTTGGTTTAGTTTTTGCTGAGCACTTTGTCTTATTATCTTTAAAATCGAAGTGTTGTTCAAGGGAGATTTAATCTGCACAATATGGTTCTGATTATTTGTGTATAACTCAGCAAAATTGGGTTTGGTCAGAGTTATTTATTTATTTTTTCATCTCTTTAATTTTCATTGAATCTCTTGAATTTTTCTTCCCATTTCCTTTCTTCGGCTTTAATTTAATGAATGTCCTTTTCATGGACAATGAAATATTTGCATTTTGAGAGGCTCAAATTTTGTTGAAACATCAGTGCTACCAAAGTGGGACATGATGCATTTCCTGTAAGGAATGTTGGGTTGTTTAGAAGCTGGAGGTGGGGCTTGGAAATTTTTGCCTATTTCTCTTATTTCTTGACTTGTCTTTTTGTGGATGGTTCTTAAGGTTACTTATGGTTGCTTCGGTATTACCAAAAATGGTAAGACACCAAACAACAACAATAGCAACCCTCCCATTCTTATTAACCCCTTTTCCCCTGCAGAAACATGTAAACTAAATCTCTAGTCAACACTTTAAAAAAGAGTAGCTCAGAAGTAACATGTTTAAAGAATCTGAAGTATTTTTCATGGGCTCAAAAAGTAACAAGAGTATTTATGACCTGTCGACTTGGAGATAGTATTACATTCTGTTGGGAGGTTTAACTTATTTTCTCTCCTTAATTCTACCAAATGACTTCTTTTATCTAGTTTTCCCATCATTCTGCTTTCCTAAGTGGACTCACTCAGCATTTCCAGATTTCACCACCGTGACAAGTGTCAGGGAGCCCTTTGCTCCCAGACTGCTGCACTGACGTGCCAGCTTCGGCAGGACCCCACGCGAGGACAGCTGGTATCCGAGAAACTCAGGAAGGTCCCTGGCTCTTCAGTGAGTCCCAGGCTGCTCACAGCCTTCATCTGCAGAGGGCAGGACTCTGGCACTCGCTCTTGGGTGTCAGCTGTCTCCAACAACTTCCCCAGGAGCTTTCAGAATGTCGGTGAATTCAGGTGGCAATTGGGATCTGTGGAAAAAAACCAGGAGGGCAAAAAATGGGGATGAAGCATTTATTCTTTGCTTAAAATGATCCAACCGTGCCATGAAATGCCAGCCCATTTTCCCCCCACCCGTGGAACATATTTCCTCTGGATAACGCCTACACTCACAAGTTGGAGTCTTGAATTATTACTGGTTTTATTTACATGAACTTTCCCACTTTAATTTATGATATGGTATGCTTGGGTTCAAACTGTATTTCCTTCAGCCTTCAGCAATGCAGATTACTTCAACTAAATAAAATTAATAACTTGTTTGGTTTCCAGATTCACTGCCTGGGGTGGATTGGAAGGTCAAGAAAAACAGAAGGAATGCAATTATACAAAACCCAATTTAAGAATAGTATTTCATGTTTTTTAAATAGCAGCTTTAGTGAGATATATTTCACATACCATAAAATCCACTTTTTAAAAGTATACAATTCAGTTGTTTTTAGTATATTCACAAAGTTGTACAATCATCACCACTATCTAATTTCAGAACATTTTCATCACCACAAAAAGAAACCTGGTACACTTTAGGAGTCACCCCTCATTTACCTCTCCCCCATCCTCTCTCAATCACTAATCTATTTTTGTCCCTATGGATTTGCCTATTATAGACATATTATAAAAATGAAGTTATACAATATATTGTCCACAAGTGACTGGCTTCTTTCACTTAATATAATATTTTCAAGGTTCATCTATGTTATAGCATGAATCAGCACTTCATTCCTTTGCTACTGCTGAATCATATTCCATTTTATATATATATACACACACGCATATCTATATCTATCTATCTAGCTAGCTACACCTCATTTTATATATCCATTTATCAGTTGATAGACATTTGAAGACATTTTTGGCTGTTATCAATAATGCTGCTATAAACATTCACGCACAAGCTTTTGTGTGAACATATGTTTTCAGTTCTCTTGGATATATAGCTAGGAGTGAAATTGCTGGGTTGTAAGATAACTCTATATTTAACCTTTTGAGTAACTGTTTGATTGTTTCGCAAAGTAGCTGCACCATTTTATACTCCTGCCTGCAACGTATGAGAGTTCTAACTTCTCTACATCCTCTCTGACATTTGTTATTAACTTTTTATAAAAAATTTTAGCCATTCTACAGGACTTCCCTGGTTGTCCAGTGGTTAAGACTTCACCTTCCAATGTAGGGGATGTGGGTTTGATCTCCTGTCGGTGAGCTGAGGTTCCACGTGCCTCGCGACCAAAAAAACCAAGACATAAAACAGAAGCAATATTTCAACAAATTCAGTAAAGGCTTTAAAAATGGTCCACATCAAAAAAAAATCTTGAAAAAATTGTTTTAGCCATTCTGTTGGGTGCGAACTGGTATCTCATTGTGGTTTTGATTTGCATTTCTCTGATGGCTAATGATGTTGAACATCTTTTCTTTTTTTTTTTTTTTTGCGGTACGCGGGTCTCTCACTGTTGTGGCCTCTCGCGTTGCGGAGCACAGGCTCCGGACGCGCAGGCTCAGCGGCCATGGCTCACGGGCCCAGCCACTCCGCGGCATGTGAAATCTTCCTGGATCGGGGCACGAACCCGTGTCCCCTGCATTGGCAGGCAGACTCTCAACCACTGCGCCACCAAGGAAGCTCTGAACATCTTTTTCATGTACTTCTTGGCTATCTGTGTATCTTCTTTGGAGAAATGTTTATTCAAATATCTTACCTATTTTATTTTATTATTTTTATTTATTTATTTACATCTTTATTCGAGTATAATTGCTTTATAATGGTGTGTTAGTTTCTGCTTTATAACAAGGTGAATCAGTTATACATATACATATGTTCCCATATCTCTTCCCTCTTGCGTCTCCCTCCCTCCCACCCTCCCTATCCCACCCCTCCAGGCGGTCACAAAGTATCGAGCTGATCTCCCTGTGCTATGCGGCTGCTTCCCACTAGCTATATACTATACACTATACTATACACTACCTTACATTTGGTAGTGTATACATGTCCATGCCTCTCTCTCGCTTTGTCTCTTTTACCTATTTTTAAATTGAGTTATTTGTCTTTTTATTGTTGAGTTGTAAGAGTTCTTTACATAATCTGGATACAAGTCCCCTATGTATGATTTGCAAATATTTTCACCCATCCTGTGGGATGTCTTTTCACTTTCTTAGTGGTTTCCTTTGAGGCTCAAAAGTTTTTAATTTTGATGAAGTCCAATTTATTTTTCTTTTTATGACTTGTGCTTTTGGTGTCCTATTAAGAAACTATTGCCTAATCCAAGGTCATGAATACTTACTCCTACGCTTTCTTCTAAGGGTTTTATAGTTTTAACTCTTATATTTGGATCCTTGATCCATTTTAATTTTTGTATATGGTGTGAAGTAGGGTTCCACCTTCTTCTCTTTTCTTTTGCAGTGAATATCTGGTTGTCCCAGCACCACTTGTTGAAAAGACTATTCTTTCCTGTTAAATCACCTTGGCATCCTTGTTGAAAATCAAAGTTTATTTTTGGGCTCAATTCGATTCCACTGATCTATGTGTCTGTAATTATGCCAGTACTGCACTGTCTTGATTATTGTAGTTTTGTAGTAAGTTATGAAATTGGGAATTAGGAAGTCCTCCAACTTTTTTTTCAAGATAGTGTTGTGAATCCATTGCATTTCTATATAAAATTTCAAACTAGCTTGTCAATTTCTGCAAAAACAGCATCTGGGATTTTGATAGTAAAATAGAATTTATTTTATAAAGAAGAACTATGCAAAGAGATCATGACTCAACCACTGCCATTATATTTATCTTAAAAAATAAGAAAACAAAATGATTGTGAAGTGCGTGTTTAGTGATCAAGAGAGGCAGAATAAATTGTAGAGCATATTTAGAATCAGAGAAGCCTGGTAGACTCATTCTGGGTGCATCAATTACTAATATGATTTTATGTAAGTTATTTAACTTTTCTGTTTCCTTGGACAAATCGTAAAGTTGGGATAACAATGGGTACATTGAAAGGTGATTGTAAAGATCACAGGTAACTTGCTTTTTATGCTCCTGGCACAGTGCTTGGCACATTGGTGCCCAGTATATAGTAACAATTACTGCTTTTTTTGGACATTCCCCCATTCTTCTGTTAAGAAGAGAATTAGAAGAAATGAGAAAAACTGTAGACCTAATTACACAGATTATAAATGAGAATTCTTGATATAAACTTGTGAATAACTTAGTAAAAGAAGTCTTGGCTTCTTCACCTGATGGAATCTAAAAAAGCAGAACAGCCCACAATGTGGGGCATTTTAAAGTATACTATTTCCTGAAAAGAGAAGACAATAACATACCCATGATTTTCGATGTGTGCCATGAGGTCCGTGAAGGTCAAAGCTATAATACTAAGCTGTTATTTGCCTATTCCATTGTCTTTCTCTTAGCATGTGCTGTGGAGTTTTCCAGAAGCTAGGTAATGTGTGATGATGTCATCACTCTGATAGCTAATGGAATGTGAGCTTCTGTATTCTTGTGTTTTAGACATTTTTTAAAGCTTTAATATCAAATACAATAGATATCAATACATATAACCCTTATGAACAAAAGTTTGAGGTCCTCCATAATTTTTAAAAGTGTAAAGGGGTTCTGAAACCAAGAAGTTTGAGAGCTGCTGTACTAGACAAACCCTTACATAACAATGATAACATTTTTGGGTATCTTCTATATGCCCAACACTGAGCTAAACGTTTTCCTTGTGTTGTCTCATTGAAGCCTGATGACAAGCCATCATTGTATCTCATTTTAGTGATGAGGAAAGTGATCCTGAGAGGGATTAAATCAGTTGCTGAGGGTCACATGGCTGGCAAGCAGCAGTGCTAATATTTGAACCCATTATGTCTTGTTTCCTGGGCTCTGTCTGAAGATTCTGTAGCCTTGGAGATTCAAAGGATGTTAAACTTGACAGTGAACCCCTCCTCTGGGATCTGAGGAGCTGAAAGTCTGAGGTATGTGCTGAGCACACTTTTAGAAGCCAATTTTGGATTATGAATCTCTAGCTAGCTGATTGGAACAAAAACCTGAGGCCAAGATTGTGTCCAAAATATTCCCAGAGATCTTGCCTTGACACTCCCAGCTCTTTCGAAGAGGGGTGTGTTGGCTGCCCTCTGTCCTTTACCTCGTTAGACTTATGAGCTCTTAACTGCAGCAGACAGAGCTGGCCAGAACTTCAAGCCCTGCAATGGGGGCTGATTAATTATGAGCTCCCGAGTGAAACTCAGGCGACAGTGCAGAACAGCCAGGAAGGTTACAGACGGGGCTGCACCTCAGCACGCAGGCTCCTTTTGGTGCCAGTGTCTCCACTTTTGGCATTTGAGAAACAAAAGTGGACCACGGATAGCAAAGAAGCCTGGGGATAGGGAGCTTTCATATCCACTGTTAGAAAGAAAGAAAGAACAGGAAATAATCCCAACATTTGTATATTGTGAAAAATTCCTGATCTAGCCTTACATGATATTATGGATATCTGAAACTTACCTAATTAATTTCCATCAGTAAAATATCTTTTAATGATGACTATTTATTATGTGTGTGACCCACAGGAGACCCCAGACTTGACTTTGCCCCTGCCCCCAAGCCATGCCCAAGCCCACCTTTGGTTCTATTCGCCCCCAATTTCCTGATGAAGAAACTAAAGACCAAAGACTCTCAGTGGTTTGCTTGAGATCCCACAGCTGGTTTACAGCACAGACATCATGTTATTTTCTCTTTTCCAGATGTTCCATATTTCTGGATATTAAGGACCAGCAAAAAATTTTAAAAAACAGGAATGGGGGAGGGAGGGAATATAACAGAATTGCCAACTTTTTGTTTTTAACAAGTAAAAGCATTAAGAAGCCATAACCACTATCTGATGTCAGCACTTCTCATAAAAGAAAGGGCATTTATGTGTATTTTAATGTACTTTAATAGCTTAAATTTAGCTCTGTGCACTTCTCTCTGCTTTTCTACTTTATTTGAAGGCAGGCTGGGGTAAACTTTGCCAAAGATCACTCTTTGTCCTTAAACAAAGACCACTGCTGAGCTATACTTTTAATTCAAGAAGAAGGTGGAGCACAACCCCCCCATGGGCTCTTCTTTGGGGATGAGAGGGAGCCCTGATTTCTGAATAGCAGGTGTGAATTCTAATACTTGTAAGCTGAGCACCCAAGGCTGGGCTGCAGGCAGAGTCCTCTGAGAGCCACATGAAAAGACGCCTGAATGCCCATGAGGGCAGTGTCCACCTGACACGGGTTCCTGGCTCCTTACCTGGGCCATTAAAGTGACACATGAGAACCTGTGGGATGGCTTTCCTTGTCATTTTCACTTGGATCCCAAACCTGCACGATGAAGGTTTATGCAAACCTTTTCTTTTCTTTCTTTCTTTTTTTTTTTTTTTGGCTACACTGCACACCATATGGAACCTTAGTCCCTGACCAGGGATCGAACCCACGCCCCCTGCAGTGGAAACATGGAGCCTTAACCACTGGACTGCCAGGGAAGTCCCTATGCAAACCTTAAATATCTCTACTAACTGTCTAACCTTCTGTAATTAGGGCTCTGCAAGAAATAAAGGCTCTGGTTTTCTTTTTTTTAATTAATTAATCTATTTATTTATTTATTTTTGGCTGCTTTGGATCCTTGTTGCTGCGTGCAGGCTTTCTCTAGTTGCGTTGAGCGGGGGCTAAACTTCGTGGCAGTGTCTGGGCTTCTTTCTCACTGCGGTGGCTTCTCTTGTTGCAGAGCACAGGCTCTAGGTGCACGGGCTTCAGTAGTTGTGGCAGGCGGGCTCAGTAGTTGTGGCTCGCAGGTTCTAGAACACAGGCTCAGTAGTTGTGGTGCAAGGGCTTAGTTGCTCCGTGGCACATGGGATCTTCCTAGACCAGACTCGAACCTGTGTCCCCTACGTTGGCAGGCGGATTCTTAACCACTGTGCCACCAGGGAAGTCCAAGGCTTTAGTTTTCATGTAGGTTGAACACAGCTGACTGCAAATGACCACAACTAGATAAGGAGAAATAAGTGACCTTACTTGGATTCTTCCATGACCTTCATAGCAATAATCTTGGGCTTTCCGTACAAATGAAGTGATAAATCAGAGTGGGTGAATGTGAGGGCATTGTGTGTCTGTTAATCATAGGTGAAAAAATGCTTCCCATAAGCTGTTCCATTTATTCCTGAGTTTCAGCAAAAAGGGAACTCTCGAGGTTAAGATGTCCAGCACATTGGAAGGATGACCAAGAGGCTTGGTCATTTCAGGGGAATGGCTGACCAGTAGGGTGATTGAAAATTTCATTCCTCTAATTTTAGGAACTTCTAGGCCTTCTAAGGTGTTCTTGGAAGTCTGAATTAAAGTGGGCTATGGGAAATTTCCCAGAGCAGTGACCCCCCCATACCTAGGATGATGCAAACCCTTACCCTCATGCCTGGGACATTAATTATTAGATACTATTTCACACACAGAGGGTGGACCTCTCGGTTTACTGCCCTCTTCCTGACACCCTCGGCCTTAACTTACCATCTCTGGATTAGTTTGGAAGCTCTGAGATCAGCCTGTTTTTTCTGGGGGCTGCAGAGTTTGTTATGCCTTGGAGTGATAATGAGAGTTTAATCAGGGTTGAGGATACAGTTAAACCAAGCTAATAAGTATTTCCTGATATCTACTGTGTGTCAGGCTATATGCAAGTCCCTGACTCTGGTCACCTTGTTTCAGGTAATGGACAGGAAAAAGTGTTGAGAAATTTGAAGTCCTTGGGAATTTGAGTCTTTGGAAAGGGTCAACTCATTACCATAAGAGTATTGATTGATTTGCAACATGATATATTTAGTACAAACTTGATCTCACTGAACAATCCTTCAAGGCAGGTGCTACTATCTCCGTTTTACTGAAGCTCAGAGAAGTGAGGTGTCTTGTCTGAGGCCACATGGCTTAATGAGTGGCAGAACTGAGGTGCACACAGCTCTCCAAAGCACACACTCCAAAGCTGACTAAGCCATGTTATAATGACTCCCAACCCACTTCTCCAGACTCTTCCCAGGAAATAAATTGTAACACTACACCTGAAACCACCAACTCATCCCAACTCAATGATCTTTTTAATTTTACCACTGTTTTGTAGCGTTTCTATAGCTAGGCTGATCTCGTCAAACTTATCCCAGCTACCTCAAGGGTTATAGTGCTGGAGAAGCTTGTTCTAACATGCTTCTCTGGGTGGAGACCCAACTGACCAAAGCCCAACTCCACAAACCTCAGGGCTACAGGAGCTGCCTCTTTGACTCTGCCCAGCCTGCTTAGAAGACTGACCCTCCTTCGGCTAGGAGATGGCTAATTTTTTTTCCTCCTTGCTGATAAAAATGTCCATTGGGTATGGGTCATGTCTTCCTGAATCATAAATTACAAATGTAGGTTCAAATTGGCCTTCAGCAGAATTGGAGATTCTCAGGCCAATTAGATCCTTGGAGTCGGCTTGTACGACACAGGCCATCACTAAATTTGAAAAAATGGGCTTTGCTACTTTCCAGACCTGGGTTGCAGAAATGTCTGAAACTTTAATGACCTTCTCTGTCCATTAAGAGATCTGATAGACATGACGTTTTATTAGGTAAGGACCAAAAATGGATCAGGTTGTTGGTGCCGAAATTCCATTAGGCCTGCAATAAAGGATGCACTCGATCTATTTAGCAGATATATTTTGAGGTAGTGAAACTAAGTAAAATAATAAGACCTTTTAAATTTAATTTTTATTCTAGGCACCAAGCATTTAAAAGAGAAATGTTCTTAGTGCGACTGGGTAATATGTTTTTCTGCTCTACTTTTCCTCAGAGGTCTAGTTACTTATCTCTTTTCCCTGGGGGCAAATTTTAACATGTTGGCTCATGGCAATAGATACTGGGCCGTTCTTTCTCTAGACTGATTTTTCTTTGATTCTGTTACCAGAAGGGCCACAGGTTGGGTGAAGCAAATCCCCCAGCCAGCCATCATTATTGGGTTCAGCCCTACCACCTTAATATTTGTCCCATCTTCTTTACTAAAATGAAAAATCATTAGATTTGTTCTGGGTTTATTACTAACAAGCATATGTCCTGATAGAAGATTGGTTAAGAGAGTGAGTTGAATGTACCTGCATACCACCTTTCTAGTTCTTGAAGAGATAGGAAAAGTTGTTAAAAAGAACATGTCCTTTGGTACAAGAAAAGATTTCATCACCAGGGAGCCAGAAATTTTATTCCTGAAATATAAGAGAACATGTGGTTATACTTTCAGAGGAACCAGCGGGTAGAAAATGCAGGTGCAAAGCAACCTTAGGAAAAAAATAATTGTAGAGGTAAAAGCAATTTCAGTGACTCTCCAAATTCATCCATGTTTAGTTGCCCCGGTGCAGATGAAGAATAAGCAAAGCTGGGTTTAACCAGAGTTAGCTTTGCCCAGTGCTTATGACGGTAAGAGACAGGAAAGGAGAGTGGGTCCTATGTGCACAGAGAGATGAGAATTTGTGCACAGAATGACCAGAGTGACAGGCTGTGGAGTCTAGTTTGAAAAGGGAGTGAAGTGACAAAACAGTGTGTTCACTGTTCCTAGGGGGTGAGGAACTGTTGAAGATTGATGCCAGGAGTGGGGGAAGTGGTCAAAGACAGACAGTAGGATGCTTAAATGTGAGATGCTGGTGGTGGTGCAGCTACACGTCACAACAAAGTCGAGGATGGGGCCACAGGAGTTGCTGTTTGTATGGACAAGGTGGAGGGAGGTATCACTGTTAAGTGTGGAGGGCCAGGAACCCTGTCCTCCCAGACAAAAGAAAAAGCCCAGGAGAAGCCAGACCAAACCCAAACAACAGCAAAAACCCATCAGCACCACCACTAAAATACAGCCATAGACTGTTTAACAGGGATGTGCCACCCCCCCCCCAAAAAAAACCCCAAGAACACTAAAAATAAGAAGAACAGACAAATTCTGGCCGAAGGAAAGCTAAGCACAGGAATATGGATGGCTGATAAAGATAATGTCTCAAGGGGCTTCCCTGGTGGCGCAGTGGTTGAGAGTCTGCCTGCTGATGCAGGGGACACGGGTTCGTGCCCCGGTCCGTCCCCAAAAAAAAAAAAAAAAAAAAAAAAGAAGTAAAGATAACGTCTCAGGGAAAAACATTAAAGGAGGAAAAGATTTATTTCTGTTTGGTAAAATTTATAGTCCACAAAGGAGATGGAATCATGATGAATCTTTATGTTCCAAACAATGTAGATTTGAAATATATATATATATATATATAAAGTCAAATTATTAAGAGAAACAAACTCACAATCATGTTGGCAAACATTAGTGAGGTAGTGTAAGAGAGTATAATAGGCATAATTCATAAAAAGCAGTTATACATGTACTTTTAAAAAGTTTTTATTTTATATTGGAGTACAGTTGATTTACAACATTGTATTAGTTTCAGGTGTACAGCAAAATGATTTAGTTATACATATATATATGTCTATTCTTTTTCAGATTCTTTTTCCGTGTAGGTTATTACAGAATATTGAAAAGAGTTCACTGTACTATACAGCAGGTCCTTGTTGATTATCTATTTTTTAAAATATTTATGTATTTATTTACTTATTTTGGCTGTGCTGGGTCTTAGTTGCAGCATGTGGGATCTTTTAGTTGCAGCCTGCAGACTCTTAGTTGTGGCACATGGGCTCTTAGTGCAGCATGCATGCAGGATCTAGTTCCCTGACCAGGGAGTCTTACCCACTGGCCCACCAGGGAAGTCACTCTATTTTATATATAGTAGTGTATATATGTTAATCCCAATATCCTAATTTATCCCTCCTCCCAACCTTTCCCCTTTGGTAACCGTAAGTTTGTTTTCTAAGTCTGTGAGTCTGTTTCTGTTTTGTATATAAGTTCATTTGTATCATTTTTTTAGATTCCATGTGTAAGTGATATGATATTTGTTTTTCTCTGATTGACTTACTTCACTTGGTATAATAATCTCTAGATCCATTCATGTTGCTGCAACATGTACTTTTTATTTATACAAAGACATTATGCAGGACCTTCAAGATGGTGGAGGAGTAAGACGTGGAGACCACCTTCCTCCCCACAAATACATCAGAAATACATCCACATGTGGAACAACTCCTACAGAACACCTACTGAATGCTGGCAAAAGACCTCAGACTTCCCAGAAGGCAAGAAATTCCCACATACCTGGATAGGGCAAAAGAAAACGAAAAAACAGAGGCAAAAGAATAGGGACGGGACCTGCACCAGTGGGAGGGAGCTGTGAAGGAGGAAAGGTTTCCACACGCTAGAAGCCCCTTCGCGGGCGGAGATGGGGGATGGCAGGGGGGAAGCTTCGGAGACACGGAGGAGAGCACAGCAACAGGGGTGCAGAGGGCAAGGCGGAGAGATTCCCGCACAGAGGATGGGTGCCAACGGGCACTCACCAGCCCGTGAGGCTTGTCTGCTCATGCGCCAGGGCGGGCGGGGCTGGGAGCTGAGGCTCGGGCTTTGGAGCTTAGATCGCAGGGAGAGGACTGGGGTTGGCTGCATGAACACAGCCTGAAGTGGGCTAGTGTGCCACAGCTAGCCGGGAGGGAGTCCGTGAAAAAGTCTGGACCTGCCTAAGAGGCAAGAGACCATTGTTTCCTGGTGCGCGAGGAGAGGGGATTCACAGCACCTCCTAAACGAGCCCGAGATGGGAGTGAGCCGCGGCTATGAGCGCGGACCCCAGAGACAGGCATGAGGCGCTAAGGCTGCTGCTGCCGCCACCAAGAAGCCTGTGTGAGAGCACAGGTCACTATCCACACCCCCCTTCCAGGAGCCTGTGCAGACCGCCACTGCCAGGGTCCCAGGATCCAAGGACAACTTCCCCCGGGAGAACACACGGTGCGCCTCAGGCTGGTGCAACGTCATGCTGGCCTCTGCCGCCGCAGCCTCGCCCCGCACTCCGCACCCCTCCCTCCCCCCAGCCTGAGTGAGCCAGAGCCCCCGAATCAGCTGCTCCTTTAACCCCCTCCTGTCTGGGTGGGAACAGACGCCCTCAGGTGACCTACACGCAGAGGCGGGGCTAAATCCAAAGCTGAACCCCAGGAGCTGTGCCAACAAAGAAGAGAAAGGGAAATCTCTCCCAACAGCCTCAGGAGCAGCGGATTAAATCTCCACGATCAACCTGATGTACCCTGCATCTGTGGAATACCTGAATAGAAAATGGATCATCCCAAATTGAGGAGGTGGACTTTGGGAGCAACTGTAGACTTGGGGTTTGCTTTCTGCATCTAACTTGTTTCCGGTTTTATGTTTATCTTAGTTTACTATTTAGAGTTTATTATCATTGGTAGATTTGGTTATTGATTTGGTTGCTCTCTTTTTTTTTCTTATATATATATATACTTTTTTTTTTTCCTTTTTCTCTTTTTGTGAGTGTGTATGTATATGCTTCTTTGTGTGATTTTGTCTGTATAGCTTTGCTTTTACCGTTTGTCCTAGGGTTCTGTCTGTTTATTTATTTATTTATTTATTTATTTATTTATTTGCATAGTTAGCTCTTGTTATCATTGGTGGATTTGTTTTTTGGTTTGGTTGCTCTCTTCTTTCTTTTTTTATTACTTTTTAATTTTCTTAAATTTTTAATAATTAAAAAATTTTTATTCTAATAACTTTTAATTGCATTTTATTTATTTTTTTCTCCCTTTCCTTTTGAATCGTTTGGCTGACAGTGTCTTGGTGCTCCAGCCAGGTGTCAGGCCTGTGACTCTGAGGTGGGAGAGCCGAGTTCAGGACATTGGTCCACCAGAGACCTCCGGGCTCCAGGTAATATCAAATGGTGAAAGCTTTTCCAGAGATCTCCATCTCAACACTAAGACCCAGTTCCAATCAATGACCAGCAAGCTACAGTGCTGGACACCCTATGCGAAACAACTAGCAAGACAGGAACACAACACCACCCATTAGCAGAGAGGCTGCCTAAAATCATAATAATGTCACAGACACCCCAAAACACACCACCAGTCACAGTCCTGCCCACCAGAAAGACAAGATCCAGCCTCATGCACCGGAACATAGGCACGAGTCCCCTCCACCAGGACACATACAGACTGAAAGGGAGGGGATGGAAAAAGATATTCCATGGAAATGGAAATCAATATTCTCCAGGATATATCATATCTTGGGTCACAAATCAAGCCTTGGTAAATTTAAGAAAATTGAAATCATATCAAGTATCTTTTCCCACCACAACACTATGAGACTAGATATCAATTACAGGAAAAAACTGTAAAAAAACAAACACATGGAGACTAAACAATACACTATTAAATAACCAAGAGATCACTGAAGAAATCAAAAAATACCCAAAAACAAATGACAATGAATACACGATGATCCAAAACTTATGGGATGCAGCAAAAGCAGTTCTAGGAGGGAAGTATATGGCAATACAATCTTACCTCAAGAAACAAGAAAAGTCTCAAATAAACAACCTAACCCTACACTTAAAACAACTAGAGAAATTAGAACAAAAAACCCCCAAAGTTAGCAAAAGAAAGGAAATCATAAAGATCAGATCAGAAATAAATGAAAAAGAAATGAAGGAAACATAGCAAAGATCAATAAAACTAAAAGCTGGTTCTTTGAGAAGATAATCAAAATTGATAAACCATTAGCCAGACTCATCAAGAAAAAAAGGGAGAAGACTCAAATCAACAGAATTAGAAATGAAAAAGGAGAAATAACAACTGACACTGCAGAAATACAAAGGACCACAAGAGATTACTGCAAGCAACTCTATGCCAATAAAATGGACAACCTGGAAGAAATGGACACATTCTTAGAAAAGCACAACCTTCCGAGTCTGAGCCAAGAAGAAATAGAAAATATAAACAGACCAATCACAAGAACTGAAATTGAAACTGTGATTAAAAATCTTCCAACAAACAAAAGCCCAGGACCAGATGGCTTCATAGGTGAAAACTATTTAACATTTAGAGAAGAGCTAATACCCATCCTTCTCAAAATCTTCCAAAATATAGCAGAGGGAGGAACACTCCCAAACTCATTCTACGAGGCCACCATCACCCTGATACCAAAACAAAACAAAGATATCACACAAAAAAAGAAAACTACAGGCCAATATCACTGCAACATCACTAATCATTAGAGAAATGCAAATCAAAACTACAATGACCTATCACCTTACACCGGTCAGAATGGCCATAGTCAAAAAATCTACAAAAAATCTACAAAACAATAAATACTGGAGAGGGTGTGGAGAAAAGGGAACCCTCTTGCACTGTTGGTGGGAATGTAAATTGATACAGCCACTATGGAGAACCGTATGGAGGTTCCTTAAAAAACTAAAAATAGAACTACCATACGACCCAGCAATCCCACTACTGGGCATATAACCTGAGAAAACCATAATTCAGAAAGAGTCATGTACCACAACATTCATGCAGCACTATTTACAATAGCCAGGACATGGAAGCAACATAAGTGTCCATCGACAGATGAATGGATAAAGAAGATGTGGCACATATATACAATGGAATATTACTCAGACATAAAAAGAAACGAAATTGAGTTATTTGTAGTGAGGTGGATGGACATCATACAGAGTGAAGTAAGTCAGAAATAGAAGAACAAATACCGTATGCTAACACATATATATAGAATTTCAGAAAAGGTTCTGAAGAACCTAGGGGCGGGACAGAAATAAAGATACAGACGTAGAGAATGGACTTGAGGACACGGGGAGTGGGAGGGTAAGCTGTGTCGAAGTGAGAGAGTGGCATTGAAGTATACACACTGCCAACTGTAAAATGGATAGCTAGTGGGAAGCAGCTGCATAGCACAGGGAAATCAGTTCAGTGCTTTGTGACGCCTAGAGGGGTGGGATAGGGAGGGTGGGAGGGAGACGCAAGAGGGAGGGGATATGGGGATATATATATACGTATAGCTGATTCACTTTGTTATAAAGCAGAAACTAACACACCATTGTAAAGGAACTATACTCCAATAAAGATTAAAAAAATAAAAAGCAATGCCCATGTCCTGGGATCCATTAATTCTTTAGGTGGGGCCGTGGCTCATGCGCCTAGCTGCTCCGCGGCATGTGGGATCTTCCCGGACCGGGGCACGAACCCATGTCCCCTGCATTGACAGGCGGACTCTCAACCACTGCACCACCAGGGAAGCCCAGATTCTCTTTTTTATGTTCAAGAACTTCATATAAATGGAATCATACATTTGTGTTCTTTTGTTTATGCATCATTTTGCCCAGCATATTTTTTTGAGATTCATCTATGTTAATTTTTTCTTTCTTTCTTTTTTTTTTTTTGCTTAGTGTTATTCTTTGGTATGGATATACCACAATTTGTTTATCCATTTTCCAATGGATGGACACCTGGGCTATTTCCACTTTATGCTTTTTATGCATAAATCTGCTATTTAGGGATCAACTTGTTAGGAACCTATACAGTTGTTTCTCTTGGTATATATCTAGGAGTGCTGTTGCTGGGTCTTAGGGTAGGTGAATATTTAAATTTATCAGAGAGTGCCAGTTTGTTTTCAAAGTGATTGTACAATGCTAAACCCCCACCAGCAATGTATGAGAGTTCTAGTTGTTCCACATTGTGTCAACACTAAATATAGTCAGCTTTACCTTTAGCTTTTCTGGTGAGTGTGTAAAGGTATGTGGTTTGCTTTGTGTTTCCCTGGTGACTAATGATGTTAAGCACCTTTTCATATGCTTATTGACCGTCTTAGTCCATTCTGGATGTTATAACAATACCACAGACTGGGTGGCTTAAACACAAATATTTACTTCTCATAATTCTGGAGGCTGGGAAGGCAGTGCCTTATGAGGGCAAATCCCTGGCTTGTAGACAGCCATTTTCTTGCTGCACCCTCACATGCTAGAGAGATATAGATAGAAAGAGGGAGAGAATGAGAGAGAGAGAAAGAGATCTCTTGTGTCTCTTCTCATTCATGAGGGCTCCATCCTCATCACCTAATCACCTCCCAAAGCTCCCACCTCCTAATATCATCACATTGGAGGATTTCAACATATGAATTTGGGGGGGACACATTCCATCCATAACACTGAGCATTTGAATATCTTCTTTTTGTGAAGTATGTGATTAAGTCTTAAACCAATTTTTAATTGGGTTATTTGTATTTTTAATATTTTATTTTCCTTTGAAGAGCTTAAATGATTCATATGCTTTCATCAAGAGCCAATTAGATGTCTGGATTGCCACAGGTTTTCAGATTTAATATCTTAAATATACAACAAACTGTTGAGGTCAATGCATTATTCCCATTTTACAAATAGGAAACTGAGCCTCAGACACATTGAAAAACTCCCTCAAAGTTGAAGCTTTTAAAAAAAAGAAAAAAAAGAAAAAGTTGAAGCATTTTGACTTGAAGTATATGGCCTCTGGTATGCAGCGTCATCAGAGAAAAAGGTGAGAGAGAAGATATTGCAAGACAAATTCACTCTTTGAAATTGGTCCTGACTTAAAGAAAATAATCTTATATTTTAGAATAGTTATATATTTACATGAAAGTTGCAAAGATAGTGCAGAGAATTCCCATATATCCAACTGGTCCTGTTCTTTTCTTAAATAATGGCTTTATTGAGATTTAACTCAAATACCATACAATTAATCCATTTACAATTAAATGGGTTTTAGTGTATTCACATATATGTGATGTACACCCATCACCAATGTCGTTAGAAGCACTTTTATCACCTTAAGAAGAAACCCTGTACATTTTAGTTATAACCCCTCTTCTCCCCTATAATCCCTCTCAAATCCTAGGCAACTGCTAATCCGCTTCTGTCTCTAAAGATTAACCTATCCTGGGTATTTCATATGAATTGAATCATATAACAGTGGTCTTTTGTTACTGGCTGCTTTTGGTCCTGGCTGTTTTAAGGCTGCTGTAGCCACTATCACTCTTGTCCTGTTCTCCCTGGACACTCTGCAAGCTCCATTTCCAGTCCCTTTGCAGGCAGGTGTGGCATGTGACTGAGTTCTGGCCTAAGAGGTCCAAGCAGAAGTGATGTGTGTGCCATTTCTAGGCTTGTATCTTTGAAAGCCAAACCAAGCCAAACATCCTAACCTCCATCCTCACACGCTTTTCTCACACTTGGACTGAATGAGGAGAATTCTGAAGACCTAGAAGAAAGTGAAAGCACAAGGTAGAAGGAGCCTGGGACCCTGAAATAGGAGGAAAACCCCACTCCTATTGGACTGTGCCCTGGGCTCTGAACAAATGTTTATTGAGATTTAGGAGTTGTCTACTACATCAGCTAGTCCTAGCTACCTTTCCTACTAAAATACTCTGTGAAAGCCCATGATAATGCATATCCCTAATGTATCAAGGATTCTGATCATGCGTTATCATTTTATTAAGGTGTCTTAGATTGGTCACCCACCCAAGATTAAGAATTAAGAATCATGATTCCTTTAATATGATTCCCTTGCACATGGCACTGGCACATGTTTTTGTTAGTTCCAAGCGGTCTAAAAACAGATCTTTCCTAAACTTATATCTCTCACTTTGTTGGAAAGAGTCAGAGAGGGAATTGTTATGGAATAAATCACATATACCCAAAAACATTTATCAAGATCCTTATAACAAATTCTTCAAGCTTAGTATTTATTTCATTGTCTTTGCTTCATAATCTCCCAGCACATAGGAGACAGCACAGGAAACACAAGGAACAGAGCTCTGCGCATTGCGGGGCATTTCATGAATTACAAAAATATGTTTAGTTCTGAAGATCAAAACCTCCACCCATCTGGGGTATATAAATCTTATACATAGAATTTATGAGGGGGGTTATCTTGAATTATGTGTTGGGCGTTGGGTTTGGCACATAATAAATATAAATGATCCTCTCAGGACAGTAGATTAACATCCAGGGGGAAAAAATATCAGGAATCTGTGGAATTTAAATGGGAAGATGTCCTACACTTCTCAGAGAGAAAAGGGCTTCCAATCCTCAGGAGACAGGACTGTGATATTTGTTTTTAAACCCCTTACTAACTCCTTCTCCTGGGAGAAGGAGAGATTTAGCTGCTCAAGCGTATTTGGAAAAGGAGCTGTGTAAGCTTGGTTTGCCCCTCTTGATCGTCTCACTTTCAAAAGGGTGTCTCTGGCTGTCTCCTGGGCTGCCAGCTGGCCATGCTATGGAGGTCTGTGGAAGGCCAACAGCACCAGTGACTGGTGGACGAATCTGTCTAATTCCCAATTCCAGAAGGAGATGTTGGGAAGCCAGTTGAGGTTGACCACTTTAGCCACACCCTCCAAAACAGCTCGGATTAGTGATGGAGTTCACATTTTCATTTTCTGCATGACCCCGCGTCTCTCAACCGGTTCTTAACTTAGAGTGTGGGAGGATGGACCATGGAAATATTGATCGATCCCTTGGATTCCAACAGATGCATAGCTGATATATTGCATGTCATACATAAATCAGTGAACACCTATGGCAGGCCTGCTATGTGCAAAATTGTATTAAAGACTGTGTGTAACTTCAAAGGAACAAAAACATTTCTCAGATAGTTTGACATGAAAGGTAAAATCAGCCAAAGATGGCATTTGTAAGGGTTGTGTGATGTGGGATAGACTGTAATTCTAACAGGAGTTCAGAGATATGAGATGCTGCCACAGACTGATATTTCTGAAGGTTGAGCTTGGCCCTACAGCTGTCTATAACACCTGGATGTGTATAAGTTTATATACAAAGAGACAAAAATTTTCAGTTGACTTCAGCCTATGTGGTTTCAGTTTTCCAGAAGTTATTTCTGGTTCCTTCTGCCTTGTCTTCCTTCTAGTTGTGGTTGCTCCATGGCAGGTAAGAAATGATATAACCACAAATACAAAGCAAATCTAAGGACTTCAAGTTAATGTGCATTTTGTATTTAAAAATAATGATCTGTATCTTTTGAAATGCCCATAGCACATCAATGTTATAGATGTGTCAATGGGAACAATGTAAGCGTCGACGTGATCTTCAGTCTTTCTTGTCATTACACTCCGCATCAAATGGTTTTCTCCATATACTTCTCCTCCACCTATTCTTGCTCTGTAATGTGTCCTTCTTTAGAAGAGTGGTTAAGTCAGCACTTTCTGGGGCATTATCATGAATCAAAAAAGGAACCAACATAGTCTGAAGAAAGCAAGTGGTAAGAATAGATATGAACATTGGAAATGGGAACACAAGGATGAGATTGTGAAGTCTTGTTCTTGAGACGGTTGTTGCCCTTTGGTTGTACTGCACCATCCCTGGTTCTAACTTCCATCAATCACCTGAATGTTGGCCAACATCTACCCAGCTAACCACAAGGCCTTAAAGAAGCCTCAAGTCACAACACGTGGGGCAGTGTCCCTGAGAACAACTCCCCAGTAGTGTTACTGGGAGAGGGGCACCTTCACTAGGGGCCAGAATTGAGCCTCCAGCTGGAAGTCTGGGTGTCAGACTCTGGCTCCTGCTGACTAGCCTGCATCTGCTGTTCACGTAGCCCCTCTTTCTCCTCTCCTTCGCTCTGCACAGATGGAGTTGGGTTGGGAGACAATGACCTTAAGCACCTTTAAAACTGATTCCAATATGAGAACCCAGTATTCTTGCCAATCATACAGTTTGGTTCTGCATTCCTCCTACCTTGGACAGAGGGTCATTCCTAGCAGCTCCCTGAGCTGAGCCCTGTAGGAGGAGAAGGGAAATCTTTGGTTTTTTTGCGTGTGATAATGCCTTCCATAGTTAGGGGTGTTTTACCTTTAGCCACAAGATCAGACACATGTGCCTTTAGGTTACTGGAATATGGAATGGTATAGAATTCCATATATGGAATGATCATAGATCAACACTTCAGAGACTTTGAAACCAAGGGTATTTAATGGCTCACATATTCTTGATAAAATCATGCCTTCTTTTCATTTAGATTGATTTTTTAAATAAGTTTTTTTTTTTTTTTAATAAATTTATTTATTTATTTTTGGCTGTGTTGGGTCTTCGCTTCTGTGCGAGGGCTTTCTCCAGTTGCGGAGAGCGGGGGCCGCTCTTCATCACAGTGCGCGGGCCTCTCACTGTCACGGCCTCTCCCATTGCAGAGCACAGGCTCCAGACGCGCAGGCTCAGTAGTTGTGGCTCACGGGCTTAGTTGCTCTGTGGCATGTGGGATCTTCCCAGACCAGGGCTCGAACCCGTGTCCCCTGCATTGGCAGGCGGATTCTCAACCACTGCGCCACCAGGGAAGCCCACTGGACAACTTTTAATCTCTTTATTGTCCAACATTTGAGGCAACAGGCTATGAAATGGTTTTGTTATACTTCATAGAAGCAAGGATTCTACCTTCTGCACACCATTCAATCTTTCTGAGTTTGTAGTTTCTTGAAACTAAAGGACACATTATATGCTAGATGTTTAAATGATGTTTCAGGCACTTGTGTCAGACCCTGTAGTTGCTTATCTAATAGTCTTTCCTTTTTCTTACTAAGAGAATCACACTTTGTTGGGTTGGCAATGTACCTACCTTACATATGTACTTTTTCTTACCCCTCTTGTATGTGATATAGTTGTAGCCAAGGAGATGTTAACAGAAATCACTGGTTAAGGCTTCTGGGAAAGGAATTTTCTCAACTGACATACACTCTTGCTCTGGGCCCTTCTATCTTCCTTTTGCCTGGAATGGCCATTTGTAATTGTTGGTGCTCCAGCAGCCATTTTGGGACCATGAAGACAATAAGATTGTGCTAAGGATATAAGAAGCCTGCATCCTGATGAGATTGTGGAAATTTCATACCAGTCATCAATTTCTCATCTCTACACTTCTTTTAAATCACTGTTCCTTATGTTTTCTGTTACATTGCAGCAAAACTCAATTCTTAACTGATAAAACACTCAATCTTCAGATTGCTTTACGTAGACATAAAACAGAAAAATGAATATTTCACATGAAAAATTTTTTTTTTATACAAAATAGTTTTGGTGAAATTCTAACTTTAAATATTGAAGATGGGGCTTGTCTTATCTCTATAAATCCTATATAGCATCAAGTAGGCCTAGATTAAAAAACAAAAGCTGCATCCTTTTCAAGTTTAATATAGCCTGAGGAAAAATCCCATTACTTTGGCTTAGTTGTCATTATCTGCATGTGAAACATATGTTAGTAGAAATTTCACTGAGAAGGGCGTGTAGTTCAGTGGAAAGAATAGGAGCTTTGGCATCGGGATTTGGGTTTGAATCCTGACTCCTCTCTAAACAGGCTGTGTAATTGTAAACCCATTATTGTATCTTTCTCAGCCTTTCTGATGTATAAAATGAGGAAGGCCTCAGGTTAAAAAGGAAGAATCTGCAAAATAACATATCAAAGGGACCCAGTGAAGTATCTGGTACCATATATGATCATTTTCCTAATTTGTGTCTTGTTTCTCATCCTTTCAGTTAACAGATGTTTACTGAACATCTACTATATGTCAAGACTATGTTGAGCATTTAGCTTTTTGACTCTCTGAGTTTGGCCCAGATGGAATTATGACTTCAGGGCTGAGCTTCAGAAGGACTGATGGTTGATCCATTTAAAAGCTTACTGGTACTAACCAGGGGAGAGTGAGTGAATTGAAACCTTCATCACAAGGTTTCAATTAAGAAACCAAATCGAAATCTTTCTTTGTGGCATGGTTAAGTTTGGTGATTACCATCCAAAACCAGATGTAAGGGCTAGAGTTGGGTCTGGTGGACAGGGTCAGTATTTGGAAGCTAGAACAAAACTTTGAAATTCCATCTGGAAAAACTTGTACCTCTCCAGGAAACAGAATGGTTTTGGGTATATAGAGACCCCCAAAACTGAAATGAAATGGGGCTTATTTCCTTGTGAGTTTAGTTTCATATGTCCTACAGATGTGAGACCAAGTACTTGAAAATATTTAAAGTCAATAAATTATTTACAACAAGAAAGCATGTATTTTGCCCAAGGCAGACCCTGAACCTTTTCAGTACATCTTTTCTCGCTTATCTCTTGATGAACTTGTTCAACTGTGTGAACTCTCAAATGGTCAGCATATTTGAGTTTGTTCAACATGTATTATTTGCGGATCATGACATAAAATCAATATTTAGAAGAAAGACTGGGGAGAGAGAGGTGAAAAAGTACAGAAAAATTTACCTTGTGAGAAATTAAGTTGTTATTCATTTTCCTTCTCTTATTCATCAAGACCCTGAGCTCAAGGGATTTGCAATTACAAAGAGCAACTATAATAGTGGTTCATATTTGCTGAACATTTTTCAAGTGTGGGGACTTTATGTGGCTTATTATCATCTTTAGTCCTGACCATTAATAACTGTCTTTCATGATCCAAAACTCGATGTGGTTTCATTGGGAAGCAGTGCCATAGTGGAAAGAATAGGGTCATTGGCATCAGTGAGACTGAGTCTGAATCCTGACTCTATAACTTTGAGCACATTAGTGAATGCCTCCCAAACACAGTTAATAATTCTCCATAGTTTTCCCCATTTTTCAAATGAGTAAACTGAATCTGAATGGAGTTGAGCCACCTGCCCAAAGTCACACAGATAGTCAAGAGAAGAGCCATAGATATAGAGAGATAGCGATCTTCCACCAATGAAATCCTGTGTTTTCCCACAAGCTCTTATACTGTCCAGATGTCAGGGACCCCAGTGGATCATGAAGGGACAGGAAACACCCTCCTTTCACACGTGAGAAAGCGGGGTTCTGAGAGGGTGAGATGGACGCCCCAATGATGGCAGGAATCCGAACTCCAACCCAGATATCCACCTCCACACAGGACCTGAGAATGAAACGTAAGTCAGGATAAGATCTGGTTAAGATTCATTCTCCCGCTTTCCAACATATCACATTTCTACAAGATTTATGGTTGTTTTCTCCTCAGTTGGAACTAATGTTGTTGGATTATCAGGTTGTGTTTACATTTTTCTCTTATCTCGGCAGCATCGTTTTGGTCCAGCTGGCTGGTCTGCTCTCCGGGGATCAGCTTTTGCCATTTGACTCTTTCCCGTGTCCACACAACTTTCCCTTCAACTTCTTTGTGGCTCTGTGTTTCCTTTGTTATGAGTTACCTGTTTTCTGCCAGCATGGCTTTATGTGTAATTCTCCACCTTTTGTTTTCTGGTCAGTGCAGAGATTATCTCCTAAATAGTCGTGCACACTGGGGATCAGCATTTGTGATCCTTATCTCTCTCTGGAGGAAAAGACTTCTTTCTCCAGTTTCTTAATCCTGACCTCATAGTCAGTCTTTTCTTTCCAATTAGCAAATGTTTTCCTACAGTTTTGAGTTTTCAGCAGTTTTGAAGCACACTTCCGGGAGATCCTCTATAACACAGAAAACATTTTTGCTTTGAGCCCCAGAACTTTATTTTGTGGAATTTTCTTTTTAAAAAGAGAACAAAGAGCAGTTGCAGCTGCCAGTTCCTCAGCCCTAGTTGTTTCCTTCTAGGCCCTAAATGGTAACCAAAG